>NC_141545.1:35615602-35915602 GCF_021556685.1 Rattus norvegicus
TCTAACAACATGGAGGGCAGGCAGCTGCCCAGCTATTGTGCTTCATAAGGCATATTAAATATAAAGGAAGGGTGTGTGTGTGTGTGTGTGTGTGTGTGTGTGTGTGTGTGTGTGTGTGTGTCTTTCATCTGGGATCATAAATGGTCAAAGGCGGGAAGGAACCCTGCACCAGAATCTATTAAAATATTCACCCTGCAGAGCCCTGGTGCATGGCTGGCCCACGTTGGAGCTTTCTCAGTTTTCAAAGGACTTCTCCTTGTGGATTATTGCATTTGAAATTTACAAATGATGGCACTAGACAAGAAAATTCAGTTTCAAAGTAACTCAATTTCATGAAGTTCCATTCCTACTAAGTTTAGAATGGGAACTCCATTTTTTGGCTCAAGTCCTAGTACGAAAACGTTGACATGTCTGTCGCCGATTGGTGGAACTCTGCATAAAGACAAGCTAGGTTTGCATAGCGAGATGCCCAGGTAGGGCAGGCAGAGGCTGAATGGGATGTCCAGAACTGAGCCCATGGGAGGTTGCAAGAGAGACCTTGGCAAACAGTGGTGCCAACTAAAAGCGAACCCTGTCTCAAATCCCACCTATTGTTACGATTTAGAGATGTGGGTTTAGCAGGGGTTGCCATAATTCTCTAACCAGAATGAAGAAATTGAGATACATAAGCAAAATGTTCAAGAAGCTATTAATTTATTCTGTGTTTGTCGTTGTTATTGTGTTGCGATCAAAGCGAGAGCTTCGTGGCCTCAGCCAGTGCTCATATCACTGAGCTATATCAGCAAGACCTCAAAGATTTAAAACATCAAATTGAGCACGCCTGCCCAGTGACCCATTTGCAAACCCCAGCTCGGTGTTCGAGTAGCCAATTCTCTGTATGCGTTGGACCCCAAGCAGATGCACACAGGTCTAAGTCAGTGGGTTTGGCAAGCTACGCTGGATGCACTCAGGAGTAGGGTATTTATTTCGAGAGTATCAGATGTAGTAGTTTGGTATTGAAAACACTCAACTATCTACTAGCAGGAGATTAAGTAAATGAAATGGAGTCATCATATATTTAACAGACTGCCAAATGGCCGTCAGAAAACACAGCATCATTTGGGAAAGTCACCCTGGATATGTAATCAGACCTGATCATTTTAAAATAGCGTGATGGTTCCTATCCTGACTATCCCCAAGGAGGACCTGGTTCTGTGTGCTCACACGCACGTACACATCGTCTCTCCTCAATTCTCCACAGAAAGACTTTGTCACCTGCATGTGTCATTATCCTTGGTGGAGGAACTGTATGGACAGTGAGTTTTCAGTGCGGCTTGCTCTCTGTGTTTACAAACTGATTTACTGTCGAGGGATCCTACGTGTATTTTAGGAAATAAAAATTTGAAAAGGAACAAATGGCCTTCTGAGACTAAAGAACATAAAATTCAGCATTATTCAAAAGGCCAAGGGACACTTAAAACCACGACTGTCACTGCTGGGGAGAAGGGGCTCAGTAACTGTGTGTCACTGAATACCTTTGACATTTATTTATAGCCCTGCGATTGAACAGGAGGTTCTCACCTGTTAGGCAAAAGCTCTCCTGCTGATTTCCATTCCCCCATCCTCCTCCCTCTCTCTTCCCCTCCCTTTCTCCTTTCTTCTCTCCCTCCCTCCCTCCCTCTCCTTCTCCCTCTCCCTCTCCCTTCCTCCTCTCTCCCCCTCCTCCTTCCCCTCCCTCTTCCCCCATATCTCTCTCTCTCTCTGTGTGTGCGCGTGTGTGTCTCTCTGTCTCTCTCTCTGTCTCTCTCTGTCTCTGTCTCTCTCTCCCCTCTCTCCTCTCCCCCCTCCCCCCTCCTCTCCCCCTCCTCCTTCCCCTCCCTCTTCCCCCCACCCCCCCATGTGTGTCTGTGTGTGTGTGTGTGTAAGCACCACCCTAATGGGAGACTCATGAGAGACTCAGACTCTGTATACACCAGCCACAAAGGAAAGGTGTAGCCAGGTAAAGCCAAACCAAGTCCAATAAGGGTACAAACTGAAATGTGGGGTACAAGGGGTTTCAGAGGGTGACACCAAGGACTCCAGCAGAGTCTGGCCCACCTGACCCTTATTTAAACATTCCCGAGTCATAAACGAAGCTTACAGCTGACAGATAAAAGGTGTCCTGATCCCCCATGGCAACAAAAGACTTCCCTATCCATCTGGAGTACTAGGTGAGAGTTGCAAATTCTCAGGCTTCACCCAAGACTGGACTGTAACACCAGGCAGCTCAGTGAAAACCCAGCCTTGACCAGACTTTCTTTCCTGATCTCTTTCCGCCCTCAGCTTCTCCTTGACCCTGGGACCACATATGGCACTTGGGGAGAAGGGTTTTTAGATGGGCATTCCCTGGGTATTCTAGAGCCTCACTGGCTTCACTTGGTCCAGCATTGACCAGCATGGCTCATCCCGAGAGGCTAGAACAGGAATATCAATGAACATCCCCAGACGATGGAAAGGGTATGGGGGACACAATGACCTGAGATAAGCTTGCCTCACCTACTTTGCAGGTTCAACCTGCAACAGGTGCTGATGGCCCCCGTGGCAGCCTTAAAATACCCACTGTACACTGGGAGGCCTCCTGTGAGTGAGGGTAAGTAGAGGTGGCCTCCCCTCCAGCTGCTTTGGTGGATGGACTCTTACAGTTAGTTCAAGCCTGCCCAAGAGCTGCATGCCTGACAGGAGTTAGCAGGCAGTTACATGCCAGTCACTGATGCTTGTGTAGGATTTCCTAGAGCCCCTTCTACATTGTTCCCTGACATCTCCAAAGGTGGAAAATCCCTTGTGGTCCACAGAGAGTCACATGCTCCAACCAGATACCGCTTATCCATGTCTCTCTTCTCTCTGTTCCCTGTCTTCTGTGTGAAACACTTGCTGTCATTTGTCCCCTGTGGTCAGAATGGACAGAGTGCTGCGCATAAGGGTAACAGGTCTCAGCTGATCATTCTCATTTAGTTCAATGGACATGATGCATTGCCTTATAGAAATAGAAACAGGGACAGTCCTCTCTCCTGTGGGGCCTTGCCTAAGAAAGGGCCCCTGCCACTTAGCAAGAGCCTGGTTTGTGATACCTGAAATCATGGTCACATAAGAAATTAGATATTTTGAATTTTCACATATTATTCTTTCTTGTAGATGGCAACTGTTCCCCCCCCAAACAAAAGGAATCAGGGCTGAGATGTGATTATATATGAGGTGCAAACATCATACCACTTCTGACTTGCCCAGAATTGCAGCAGAGAGGAGAGGGGAAAGGGGGAGCGAAGCCTCTCAGACATGTTGAAATCTGTGGACTTTCTGAAGCACTGGGGGAGGCTCTAGCTAAGGACTTCAGAGTAAGCCTATGAAGACAGAGAACTCCTGTGCACGGATTGGAGATGTCCGCGCACAGGTCCAGGAGGGTTAAGACAGAGGCTGCTGCCTCATGCGTTGAACAGAAGCGACTGAGTACAGATCAGCTCAGAGTATGTGTGAGCTGTGAAGAGATTCTGTGTGTATGTACCGGCCTTTTCAAGCCTAGTTAGAGCTAAGGTGTGGAGAAATGAAGGTATCTTTAGGGAGGGTTTCCCCAGGGAAGCACACCTTCCCACAGGGCTCTGTCAGTCATCCCCCTGTCTAGCCATGGAGTGCCAGCCCCTCCTAGTCCCAGTCCTGTACCAGTGTCCTCATCAGCATGACACAAGTGTTGACAAGGCTGTTTTGGCAGGAGACACACACGTCTGCTTCCATACAAAGTCACTTGGTCTTCACGTTTATACCTATCTGAAGTGACATACCGGGCTGGGCATTCGGATGAAATGGCATTTTTTTAAAACCAATTTTTCGAGTGTTTCAACTGCAGGAAAGTGCAGTTCACATCTCGGATGACAGGGAATTTAATTTGTCACTGATTTCAAATGTCACAAGATCAGAGGATTGTAAGCGTTCATTGAAAATTCCAATTAGTCATGCTTATCAAGAGGTCAGTGGCTCTTATCCGTGAAGGTTCCCTACCCTCATGTCCAGGCTCCATGTAAATGAAACTGAATCCCTAGTGGGATCTAGGCACCCGTGTGTTCAGTCAACACCGGTATAAGATAACAGAGAGGATCCTGTGATGGATTTGTCCTTCAAAGAGGAAATGTCCTGACGTGCCTAACAACAGGGCTTTTTTGTTTGTTTGTTTGTTTGTTTGTTTGTTTTTTACTTTTTACTTTTTATTTTTTGGCCCTTTGTTTAATGAGGATGAAGAGAAGATTCATTCTTTAAAAAAAAAATCTTCGGGGTTGGGGATTTAGATCAGTGGTAGAGCGCTTGCCTAGGAAGTGCAAGGCCCTGGGTTCGGTCCCCAGCTCCGAAAAAAAGAACCAAAAAAAAAAAAAAAATCTTCCAGGTTATTTGAACTTTAGAGTGAAGGGAATTTCTGGAAATTTGAGCATGTGGGTCACCCTATACAATATTCACTCATACAAGTACATATGTACACACATGTATATATGCATGTAACACATATATACACATGTAAGCACACACATGTATAAATGCACTCAGACACTCACGTGTGCTCACACATATGCATACTCATGTGCACACACATATATGTACATGCATGCACATACATATAAAAATGTGCTTCCAGGCACATGTAACACACACACACACACACACACACACACACGTGTGTGTATGCTGTCATGCATATGCATAAGTTATAATACACATATGCACATGCACATATACATAGAATATTTGTTCTCAGAGATAAGGTTAGACACTTGTCCTCTCTCAGGATGTGCCTGAGAAGGAGCCACACAACCAGATTTGGAGCCTTAGAGGTGAAGGTAGCAAGGGCCACTGAAACTTTGACAGAATTAACCAAGTCTAACAGAGCAAAACCGATGCTGCATTTTAAAGCCAGTCAGAGAACCTTAGGAGCACCACAGAGTTCTCAGAAACTCTGACTGATCTCCCTTGATACCGTCTTGCCTTACATTCATTGTCTCTGGATTTCAAGAGCGTTGCATGCTCTGGGTGAACTGCCTTCAAAGTACATAGAAAAATTCAGTCATCTGCACTGGCCACTCCCATCAGCTCAGCCCCTCCCCCCCCCAAAAAAAAACATGGCTTCTTGCCACCTGCTCACTCTTCCAGATGGGCTGACAGAAGATTCCCCTCATGGCTTTCCTTCTCACACATCTCGACTGCGAAGCCAACACTATTAAATCCATCATTTCTCAGTGGGTGGACGTTCTGGCTGCCTCTAGGTTTTAGCCCTTCACTGTCTGTACACAGTGGCAGACCATCACTGGAGATAGTGCCATGGCAGAAAGGGGCTCAGGTGAGATGGCTTGGGAAACTGGGAGCTGGCCAAAACAACTCAACTACAGTCATGTCTCTGAGACTTTGTTCTGGATACCCACTGGGTCCCTCTGTTCCCCCACGTGGTCCCAGGGGACCAAGGAGAAAACAGATGGTTCAGCAAACCTCTAGCATCCTGTTAGCCGGAGAAGATCACCTGGCCCCGTTCATCTCTTCTGTCTGTTGGGGGGATGTGCAAGAGTGGGTTGTGTTACACAGGGGCCTCCAAATTCTCCTCTAATGCAAGGCTTGGTAGTTGAAGTTCTGACTTTTATAAGCAGCACCAATTTAATTTCCCCGAAAGTTGCAGCAATTAACAGGATCCCTGCTAACAAATTCAAAACCCCATTTTCCCAAATCAATGCCATGGCAAATGTTGATTTCATAAACTTGACAATATTATGGCTAAAATCTGTCTTTTAAATTCTCATTTCCTTCGTCACTCGTAAGGCTAAAACTGTTTTCTTATGTTCGTTTGGTAAATCATAATTTCAGTATTGGGATGAACCCAACATCTTATGCATGCTAGGCAAATGCTCTACTGCTGACCCACACATCCATCCCCCATTTTAGTTCTTATTTTGAGACATGATTTCATCAAGCTTCCTTGAACTCATGCTGTAGCCCAAGCTAACCTTGCAATCCTCCTGCCTTGGCCTCCTCATTAGCTGGGATGGTAGGTCTATTTCATCAAGGTCTGGTTATGGTTCCTTTTCTCTATATTGTTTTAATTATTTTTTTCTGATTATATGCTTATTACATAGTTTGCTGGTGTCTCTTTGTAGACTAGATTGATTCTAATTTCTGCTTCAATAGACACTACCTCTTCTGGGATTCCAGTCTTGGGATGTAGCCTATACGTTGGTCAGCCTTCTCTTCCCCTCTTTATCTGCTTGTGTCACTTTGAGACTGACCCACGTTTGAGAGTGTCACTGGCCAATTGCTTCCTGCTGTGTTGTGGTTCCCATAGAGTTCCTGCCCCTTGCTGTGTCTCCCAGCACCCTGCTACATAAACGACAGCACAAGGTCCATTTTCCTCCGTGGTCCTTCATGCAAACACTACCAGGACAGTTCTCAGAAGTGACAGTGGGACCACAGGAGATTTGCAGTCTTGATGTGAGCAGTTCCGGATTGGCGGAACAGCAGAGAGCTCTGCCTTCTCCATATGGTGTCCAGCCCTCTGTGATGCTCAGTTTTCTCAGCTTAGTACACACAGCCCCTGGGAATCTGTGTTCTTCCCATCATCCCTCAGGAGATGACTGACTATGTGTTTTTCAGAAAGGTGTGAATCAAGACCAGATGGCCTTACCCCATACAGCAATTCCTCCCTTGCAGCAAAGCTCTTTGCTGGGGCATGGACAGGTGTCCACAGGGTGTTGTAGAATTGTGGAGTTGCTTCTTTAAAAGGGGAACAAGAATACCCTTGGCAGGGAATAGAGAGGCAAAGATTAAAACAGAGACTGAAGGAACACCCATTCAGAGCCTGCCCCACATGTGGCCCATACATATACAGCCACCCAATTAGACAAGATGGATGAAGCAAAGAAGTGCAGACCGACAGGAGCCGGATGTAGATCGCTCCTGAGAGACACAGCCAGAATACAGCAAATACAGAGGCGAATGCCAGCAGCAAACCACTGAACTGAGAATAGGTCCCCTATTGAAGGAATCAGAGAAAGAACTGGAAGAGCTTGAAGGGGCTCGAGACCCCATATGTACAACAATGCCAAGCAACCAGAGCTTCCAGGGACTAAGCCACTACCTAAAGACTACACATGACTGACCCTGGACTCTGACCTCATAGGTAGCAATGAATATCCTAGTAAGAGCACCAGTGGAAGGGGAAGCCCTGGGTCCTGCTAAGACTGAACCCCCAGTGAACTAGACTGTTGTGGGGAGGGCGACAAGGGGGGGAGGGTGGGGAGGGGAACGCCCATAAGGAAGGGGAGGGGGAGGGGGATGTTTGCCCGGAAACCGGGAAAGGGAATAACACTCGAAATGTATATAAGAAATACTCAAGTTAATAAAAAAAAAAAAGAATTGTGGAGTTGCTTCAATTGTGGCAAGCTGGTCACCAGGCAAGGCATTCCCTAACTTTATCTGCAGACAGAATGATGCAGTAGAGTTGACTGCTAAGCTCTGCCAAGACAGGGTAAGCTAGTCCTTCATAGTTCCTGCTTCACTTGTGGTCTGTCATGTGCTCTAGACCAGAAGGCTGAAGATAGATGTGCCAACATTATAGGGGATATTGGGGACTATCTAGCCAGTCAGCTATCTCCATCATCTCTATGATTGTTGGAAGACATGCCCCTATGCTTCTTGCATATGCAAATAACATTTATTCCTTCTCAAATCTTTGCTGGGGTGGAAGACTAAATAATTATAATCTTACAATTAAACGTAAGTTGTTTAGGACTTAAAAAGATGTTTGTAGGATGGTAATACGAGTTAAGATAAAAATATGTAGATAAAAAAATTCTAAGTTGCCATGATAGGATAAATGATAAAATATCTCATCTAAGTTATGAGATACATATAGACCGGACTTCTAAATGCACTTTATATTTAATAATTTTCATAACTGTTTTAAGATAGTTCCTACTATGTATTGTTTGTTACTTAAGAAAAGGAGCCCTTTTAATTGGACAAAAGGAAGGACGTATAGTGGGCTAGCCTGATGCTGCTTGCATTCTAATGCTAATACTGGTTCTTCAAGACATAGACCCGAGTGACACTATGTGACCTTGCCCCTAAGTTATTTTTGACTGGTGAATAAAGATGCTGACAGCAATAGCTGGGCAGAAGAGATACAGGCAGGGTTTGGAATTCCCAGGCTTGGGAGCAGAGGAGAACAGAGAGTAAGTGAGAGAGAGAGAGAGAGAAGAGGAGGAAGAGGAGGAGGAGGAGGAGGAGGAGGAGGAAGAAGAGGAGGAGGAGGAGGAAGAGGAGGAGAAGGAGGTGGTGGTGGATGGGTAAGGTGAATCATGAGAACATAGCCATGAGGGCTGGCCAATTGGAGCTAAGAGCAGCCCAGATGAAACATAGTGAGTAATAACTCGGGTTTATCCATAAAAAGTAGATTCTAATAACATAGTGGGTAGATATTATGCTGTTTAAAGGCTTATTGTAAATAACAAAAGCTGTGTGTCTTTTATCTGGGAACTGAATGACCATGGTGGGGTAGAAACCCCTGGATTGGGATTTAAAAGTTCTACAACAACAGAACATCTCCAGCCAGGGTGGCTGGGTAGCTAGTCCCCCTCCTAACCATACTTCTCCTCCATGACATCTGTATGCAGCAGCAGAGTGTGAGCTCTGCCGAGTGTGGCTCCCTACTTACTCTCTAACTCTGCCCCCTCTGAGCTCAGAGTGAGAATGTTCCGGATGCCTGTCTCAGACCCACCACACCAGGCACTCCTCTTACCTCACCCCGTCGTAAGGTATGTTCTAATTCACACCCGCTTTCTTATTTTTCCCTTTTAATGTAGTCCGAACCCCAGTCCTTGGGATTACTCTACCCATGTTCAAAGCAGATACCCCTTCACTTAATTCTCCCAGGAAAAGCTCTCACAGGTACATACCAAATGTGCCTTATTTGTGCCTTGGTGTTTTTTTTTTAAATTCAAGTAGTTATCGTTTTGAGAGTTCTATACATGAGTACAGTATTTATATCCACTTTTTCACCTGTGTATTCCACTCCTCCCCATCTAATCCCCTTCTTTAACTAGTACTGTTACACATGTACTTCTGTATGTATTTTCGAGTTTGTATCCTAAGCATTCCAGCATCCTCAGTGCCTGGCATGTGATGGGAACCCAGTCAGTGTTTGGGTCAATGACATCAGCAACACGACCCCACCTCCCCAGAACTGTCAGATTCTGGTCTTGACTCCTGGGTGCTGAGTCAGCAAGAGAGTCTTTCTGTAGCATTCTGAAATCAAGATGCTTCAACAGCAATGCATGGCCTTAGATTCGAAAATGGATTTTAAAACAAATTAAACCTTCTCATTCTGTCCCTCTTAAAAAAGAAATGGTCTCCAGAAGATCTGACAACTGAAAGTTGTTTGTCCTTGACTGTGATTGGTTACTGCAGGTTTTTTGTTTGTTTGTTTTTAGATGAGATAATTCATATTGGTTTTAGATGGTGGCTTTAGTTTTGTTTATGGCTATCAGGCTTTAAAGAGAGATGCCAAATTTGTCTCCGTTGCAGCTGAGCTGGAAGCTGGGTTAAATTTTACTTACTTGGCTTCAAAGAATGCTATTTGCCCAAATTCTCAAGCATGGCCTGACTTTAATTGTTTGAAGCATCCTGTGATGCATGGCAGCTTAGAAGGTCAAGGTTGAAAGCTGTCCATGGGATATTAATGTGGAGAAGTTAGGTGTGCGCTGTTCCTAATTGAGAGAGAGTTGCCTGCAGCATAGAACTTACTAGAAAGTCTCATTCTCATTCATGACTCCTAAGCCATGCTCACACGATCAAGGTCAATATGAACTGGTTCAGGGTCCTACTCACCTATCCTAGTTTTGTTTCTGTTGCTGTGGTAAAACACCCTGACCAAAACAGCTTAGAGAGGAAAGGAATTGTGCGAATTAGAATTCCGGGTTACTATCCGTCATTGAGGGTAGGTGAAGGCAGGAACTCAAGGAGTCAATCGCATCACATCCACAGTCAAGAGTGAGAAGAAATGAATGGATTCTTGCTTGCGCACTCCCATACAGCATTCTCCTGCCTTATATAGAGCAGGAACCCCCTGGCCTGAGGAATGGACCCTCCCACAGTGGGCCTTGTTGGGTCTTCTTATACCAATTAAGAATAAAGACAGTCTCCCACAGATGTTCCCATAGGCAAATCTGATCAAGACAATTACTGATAGTCTTTTAAGTGATTCTAAGTTATAGCAAACTGACATTCAAAATTCACCAGTGTTACACCCAAGTGACTGTCACCTAAGCAAGGTGTGGAATACACAGAGGAGAGTTATAGCCTGTGAGGAGTTTTATGGAATTTGTGTAAGGACCCATGATTATATTTAAGTATAGCTCTGGTCACGTGATTAAACAAACCATGGGAATGCCTTGTATCCTTCTTCATTTTGATTATTACCATTCTAACTATTCTGGTTCCTGACAAGGAATGGACCACATGTTTCCAAAAGTATTCTGTACACACATAAACATAGACGTAGACGTAGACGTAGACATAGACATGCATGTAGGCAGGCATGCATGACATCCAGTCACACCTATCTAAGGATGTTTTATTGGCACAGACTCATTCTTTTTGCTCCCCTCATTTTCTGGGATGTGTCAGTTGGTATTTATGGATTGGAGACCAGAGATGTTAGATGCCCTGTGCTCTGGAGAATAGATTTAGTCAGTAGAGAAAGTAGTCATGCATCCCACACTTCCTCTAATATCCTCATGGGAAATTGGCACAGGATGAAAAGCTACCTACAGGTAGCTGCTTCTCAAACTCAACTTCATTTTATCCGCAATTCAGAAGTATGTCAGCATAGCTTTACTCTAGGTGAACTTTTTAAGACTCCCATCATTGGTTAAATCTAGGGAAGAGAAAGACTGGCTCAGTAGTAAAGACTGCTTGCTGCTTTTCAGAGGAACCAAGTTTGGTCCTCAGCACCTACATCAAGTGTCTCACAACTGTCTGTAATTCTGCAGCTCCAGGATATCTGACGCGCGCTTTGGTCTCCATGGGAACCCACGCTTTTGTGTTCATTTCCACATAGTGATGCATACACACGTGTAACTAAAAATTAAACAATTTTTAAATGAATCATAGTTTGCATTTGCCCTTTTTCTGGATGTTCCAACAGTTGCCCAGCATTCCAGAAGACCCCACCAGTTCACGCGAGAGCACCCTCCTGGCTCTGTGGTTGGCAGAAGTTCTTTATTGCCTTATTAAGTTGTTCAACTCACTCACATGCTCATCTACATATCAAAATCTATGCCGCCTCATTACGGCTCTTTCTCTGGTTCCTTTGTCTTTATTAGGAGAAGTTATTATATTTCCCTTGCATTATGCATGCAGATAATTATGTCATCTATGTGTTTTGTCTTAGAGATGAAGGAGGTCAAAACAAAATCTTGGTTATAAAAAGGGTGGCACTGGATCTAATTGGTTTATGAGGAGAATCAGCACTTATCTTCAAGCTCTGACTACATTATTTTCCCTCTCTCTCTCCTTCTTATTCTTCCTATCTTTTCTAAATTGAGGGCATAGTCTGTAGAAGAGGCTCTTTGTTTTCTTTTTTCATATTTTAAGAGTGTGCGTGTGTGTGTGTGTGTGTGTGTGTGTGTGTGTGTGTGTGTGCGTGTGTGTGTGTGTGTATGTGTGTGTGTATGTGTGTGTGTTATGGGTTGTTTTATGGGGGCATGCCCATTTGTGGAAGGGTATAGATATGTATTTGAAGGCCTGAGTTGTTCTTAAGAATAACCATCAATCACACTCCCTTCTTATTCATTAAGGAAGGTTATCTCTCCTGACCCATGTTCTATGACCCAGTGTGATTGCCAGGGACATCAGAGTGGACATAATGACTGATCAGTCCAGTTTCTGGATCCTGACAGTGGTCAAGGGATCTCAGACTGAATCCTTATAAGAGGAGCCTGGTTGACATACACAAATGTCATCAATATCAGGAATGCTCATTTGATATTAGCAGTTTCTCTGTTGACCTGAGCCTAGTTTTAATGTGTACAACCCCATGGAAAGGATGATTATAGTCACTTCACTCCATTGATGGACTGATATAAGAAATGAGTGAAATAATATGCCTGAACTACTAAGCATATTCAGAATGTCATTGTCCGTGGCTCAGAACAAGTTTTCTACAGCTAATTTATTCAAGGTCCTGGGAGAGGCTATAAGCATTCTGGCATCTATCAAAGTGTGACACTGCTACCACATATCTGGGGACTCTTTGTTTCAAAACACCCTGTCACAATGGAGATGCTTTTACAACACATTATTTCAGCTTAACCAGTAGCAATGCTTCCTGCCAAGTCTGATGACCTTAGTTTTATCCTCAGAACCCACATGGTGGAAGGGGAGAGCAGGGGAGAGGAACAAGGAGTCTAATTGTAGCCCAAGTTAGCAAGAGAAACAAGTGGTTAACCTTACTACCTACCCATAGTAAGTAGAGACTAAGTATAGCATAGACAACTGGTCAACCTTATTTCTTAGTGCATGTTGGAGGAAATAGAGTAAAAAGACCTCTTTATATGCCATAGCATGTGTGAACACATTCATGCACACACACATACAATTAAGTAAATGTACACAGTTTTTAAAGAGATTAGTTGATGTCTAAGAAACAGCTAAGCCATCCACTGGTGAATTAACGTAGATAGACATTTAGTATTAAATGTGTAATAGAGTAAATGTATTAAGTATAATAGAGTTTTAAGAGGAGAAAGACAGGATCTACTTTGTCAAGCAATGCATTTTAAAGCCTAAGTGCCACTGTTGGGTAACCTAGAGTTTCCCACCAGGCAAGCAGAATTCATGGGCTGGCCCTGGCTCAATGGTTGTTTGTGCAGACATGTGATACAACATGTATCCAACAGGTTGACCCACACAAAATCATAGTTGTGCATCTTAGGATTGAACCACTCAGCATTACAGCCGTGTATTCAATTCTTGACCCACTCTCAGTGTTAGAGCTATTTATTGGCCCACTTAGCCTCATGACCATGTATGTGGGAGATTTGGCCCTCTCAGTGTCAGTGTATTTGAAAGGGTGACCCACTCAGGGTTGCTATGATGTATCTTATGCTCTGACCTACTTAGGGTCACAGCTCTGTTTTGGAGCTGCAGTGGACAAGTGGGAACAGTACTGAATGAACAGAACACTACCTGCAACTTCTCTATGCTCACTGACTAGGACTCCATCTCTAGTGGGCATCTGACCATGAGCAGGAGAAAGTCACCTCTTCTTTCTTATGTCATAAAGGTCTTGATAATGGCTGAAGAGGTAGACCAGCAGTTTGGACCTCTTTCTACTCTCCCATGGGACCTGAATTCAGTTCCCAGCACCCACATCAGGCAGATGACAACCACTGTATTTCCACCTCCAGAAGATCCGATACCCTCTTCTGGGTTCCTTGGGCATTGCACGCATGTCAGCACACACACACACACACACACACACACACACACAGAGAGAGAGAGAGAGAGAGAGAGAGAGAGAGAGAGAGAGAGAGAGAGACATACATGGAGTCCTGAGTTCTTGTTGCTGTGACTAAATAGAAGATAAAATGCATCTTAAGAAAGCAAAGGTTTATTGTTGCTGACAGTTCGATGGTACAGTTCATCGTGGTTGATAAGGCACAGCAGCAGGAACACGAGGGAGCTGGCCACGTTGCATCTGCAGTCAGGAAGCAGAGAGATGTGAATGTTGCTGCTCAGCTTGCTTTGTCCCAGGAACCCAGCCTACAGATGGTGCAGCCCATGTCCAAGGCAGGTCTTCCATGCCCAGTTAAGCCTTTCTGGAAACAACTCACAGACATGCCCAGTGGTAGTTTTTCATGATAATTCTAAATCCAGGCAGCTTGACAGTGAAGATTAACCATTGCATTGCCATTAGCTTAAGGAGTCCCTCAAAGAACCTTCTAGATAAACTAAATCCTGGCATGTGCTGGTTTAGCACCTCAGTTTTCTAAAAAAAAAATGAAAAAAAATCATCTACATCTAATAAACAAATAAATCAAGATACACTGTCTTGATAAATTCATAAAGAACCCTACTATTGAAGCATATATATTTGCCTGGAGGAAATATCCCTGTAGGTAACAGCCACAAAACACTTACCTTAGATAGCTGCATCCCACAAACAAATTGCTTTTATAGTCAAAACTAAACATTTGGTCACTTGATCAATAACCCCACCTTATGAGCTGTCAGCAGAGAGACTGGGGAAGGTATCTTACTTGATTGCCTAGGAATAAAGATTGATTTTCTAATATCAACCTATGTTTAGATCCAGGCTTGATTCACATACTAGACTGGGCAGCCATACTCCATCCCTCTTCAAAATTACATAGTCAATACATTTCCCAGTCAATGTGTCTTATAAAATGCAGGAAAGGGAACATGACCCTGGTTGAAACCCTGCCAAGGGGCAAGCACTTCACAGAGGTGGTGTTCGTATCCAGCAGACACCCTGGGATTGCACTTCCAAGTTTCTGGGTAGCACGTTGCAAAATGTTTCCCATAACTCCACTCTGGCCATGCACCTGCAGCTTTGATCATCTGTAGAGACAACAAACGGCAGCATTGAAGTGATGCAGACATGCTGACCAAAGTTGGCCACTGTGCTTTCTAAAGACTTATTTCCATCCTTACACCTGATTGCCCAGGTGGGAAGCCAAGCCTTTGGCTCTTTGTAATTTAAAGCTCCGTATTTCACTTCAGAAGCATGCCAGGGTCTCTCTGGAGTTACAGACAAGGACAGCTATGCTAGGGCAGGCACACTGAATAGCGCCTTTGCTCATGGGGCCTTGGGATGGTTAGATGCACTGTCTGGGAAAGAGCAGGTGCATGGGGCTTGCTTGAGTCAGAGCTGTAAGGAACATTCTGTCCTCTGAAAGACTTCCCGAGTGTCTAATCCTCCCTACCTGCATCAGTAGTTCTTAAGGTTGGGCATTGTCTTCAAACATCTGGGAAACATGTTAAAACAGATTGCTGGCAACCCTGGAAAATTAAAAATAATTATCAGTACATATTTGTTGTGAGAATTGATGGGTACCATAATGACATTGTTACTTAGCTATATCATGCTCTTGAATTATACTACCTCTACTTACTACCCTCTCCTGTCTCCTTTCCATCCCATTCCTTGATAGTTGTTTTCTTCCTAAAGGGTTTCCCTCAAGCAATCTCTGTCTGTCTGTCTGTCTGTCTGTCTGTCTCTGTCTCTGTCTCTGTCTCTGTCTCTCTCTCTCTCTGTGTGTGTGTGTGTGTGTGTGTGTGTGTGTGTGTGTGTGCATAAGTGTGTGTAAGGTCTTGGATCCACATATAGTAGAAAACATAAGGTACCTGGTATCCTGGTTGGTTGTAACTGTCAGCTTTATACAGCCTAGTCACCTGAGAGGGGCATCTCCATTGAGGAATTTTCTAGATCAGACTGGAGTATCGGAACGTCTATAGGGATTGCCTTGATAGTTAACTGATGGAGGAGGGCCCAGCCCATTGTGGGCAGCACCATTCCCTAGACTGGTAGTCCTGGATTCTATAAGGAAGGTGGCTGGGCATGAGACTGTGAGCCAACAAGCATCCTCCTCTGTGATTTTTGCTATACTGCTTTGGCCATGAAGTAAGTTCTTCAGTCAGAAGTAACACTATGTGTAATAATAGCAAGCAGGGCTGCCCTCGGGTTCCTACTTTGAGTTCCTGCCCTGTCTTCCCCTCAATAACAGACTGTGACCTTGATGTGTAAGCCAAGTATACCTTTCTTCCCCTAAGCTGCTTTTAGTCAGAGTTTACCACAGCAAAAGGATTAATCCAGAACACTTGCTTTTCTGAGTCTGAGTTTGCTATTTCACTTGACAATTCCCAGAGCCTTCCATGTCCTCTAAATGTCATGATTTCATTTTTCTTTATATCCATCCATATGGATGGTTTTCTCAATCAGTGGTCTGTTGATGGGCAGATCCTATGACTTGGCTATTACAAAGGGGGCTGCAGTAAACATGGTTGCACCAGTGTCTCTGTGGTGTGTAGACCTAAGAGTCCTCTTGGTATATTCTGAGAGATGGTATAACTAGAAGCCTCGTGAGTAGCATGGAAAATTCATATTTCAAGCATGCTTCTGGTGCTGCTGGGGCTCACCCTGAGAATAGTCATTATATAATTGAACCACTTTAATCATTCTTGGGTCTTAAGAATCCAAAGTATAAGTCTCGTAAAGAAGCAAAACCCGAACAAAGAAGTACCTTGGTCTCTTGGTTTGAGGTACTGTGGAAGGAAGGAAGGAAAGGACCGTACTTCCTTGGTGTCTGAGCAGAATGGAATCAAGACACCTTTGGGATGCAGAGCTGGGCTTCCTCCTTGGTCCTCTGTCTGTTTATGGACCAGTTATCTTTATCCAGCTGGAGAGAACATGTTTTGTTTTGTTTCTCTGGCAGCTGCTCCCATCTCAGGTGATTGTACGTCGAGGGCACCGCCCAGGAGAAAGCGTTTGTGAAGCAGCCTGTCTTTGCCACTTCAGCTTCCCTCAGAGAAACCCCATTGAATGAAACAAGCACCATTAAGAGGTCGAGCCAGCTGTTTCCATCTGGAAGCAGTGAGATTTTAAAGGGAAAGCATTAGAGTTGATTTATATTATCATAAAGAGAAAGTAAAAGAAAACAACAGCCAGCGCCCTTGGCTTGAGGTAATTAGGAATACGCCGTGACTGGGAGGAGAAGTAGTTCATGAAATATTGTATGGAAAATATTATTTTATGAAGTGTCAGTGGACAGAGTAGCTTCTGGGAGGCTGCTGTCCAGAAGTATAAACATGGGGATAAAAGGGGAGAACTGTTTATGTGTCCACTTGTGTTTTTTTATGAACTGCTGATGTTTTTCAACTTGAAAATGCCCAGAGAACAAACAAAATCCCCTTTACTGGGCTCTCTGATGACCCGCAAGCCTGGCAGAGCCTCTCTGAGGCCAGAAGTGGGGGCTCAAGCTTTCTGTTTCACTTTCTGTGGATGGATGGATGGCATTGGCAATGGTTTTCACCCAGTCTCCTGACCCACAAGCACCTCGTGGATGCCAGCATGCTGACAGGGCAGCCAGAGCCACAATTTTCTGACTTCACTATCTGTGGTCACCACGGCTTGCAAAAAAGAATGTGCCACCAGTTGGCTTCCCTAGAGCTCAGTGTTCAGGGAGCAATGAGGCTTGGTTTCTATGCTTCCTGTCTTCCTTTCTCCAAAAGGGAAGAATCCCAGCCAAGGTAGAAAGCGACAGACAGAAACGCGATACCTGTTGGTGACAGACCTTGAAAATTTCTTTGCCAGTGAGATCGCTCAGTAAAGGTGTTTGTTGCCAACTCTGTTGACCTGAGTTTGATCCCTGGGACCACGAGGCAAAAGGAGAGAACAAGCTTTTGTAAGTTTTCTTCTGATCTTTACATATACAATGTTATAAACACAGTTGAGTGTGTGAGTACTTGCACACAAGTGTGCCCACACGCATATATGCACCCCCACACACACACTAAGTAAATTAAAGTGTAGTGAAGATGTTTTAATTTTTTTAAAGTCTTTGTGTTATCTCGGAAATGACAGTAGATGCAATTGGCTGAAGTGGAGAATCTACCCAGACAAACAATAAAAACTTGGGATCACTATTGTATCGAGACTGTCCCTGAATTGCATGCATTCTCCTTTCTTGGGATGCTCAAACTATCCTCATCTCTCAACACAGCAACAGCCCAGCCCTCTCTCCAGCATCCAGCATGGACGATGCATAGCTTCCTGGTTAGAATTTCACCACTCTGACCTGCATGGGTGACACATGGCCTCCTGTTCAAGCTTTCTCTAGCACAACTACTACTGTGCTTCATCCCAGGGAGAGAGCATCAGAGGGCTCCTGCCTTCTTTGCTTAACTTATCTCCCAAGCCTGGAATCCCAGTATATTTCCAAATACAGAACCCACTCTATCTACTGTAGCACAAATGACTCTTAGCATACTGTACCTTTTCCAGTCCCCAGCACTTAACTCATTTCTCCCTGGCTTCCAAGAACCTTGATCCTTTGGCTTCCTGTTCACTTATTTATCTCTGATGCAGCTCATTTTGCTCATGGGTTCTGAATTTGTACGATTGTACTGTCCTCCCAGCATCTTCCCTCCTCTACTGCAAGCTGCACACTTAGGGTCACCTAACTTGTTTCCATCCTACCTCTGTAACTAGTATATAACAAGCATATATGTAACCCTCCCCGGCCCATGAGAACATGCACCCTCTGGGATGCAGTGCTTGGCTGGGGATGGTCATGTGAGTCAGGCATAGCCAATGAGGTTTTTGGATGTGGAGGCTCGGGCTTCCTGGAAGTGGCTTAATTTGCAGAGAGCTGTGGGAGTTTTTATTTTTTTAAAGATTTATTCATTTATTATATATAAGTACACTGTAGCTGTCTTCAGACACACCAGAAGAGGGCATCGGATCTCTTTACAGATGGTTGTGAGCCACCATGTGGTTGAACTCAGGACCTCTGGAGTCAGTGCTTTTTTTTTTTTTTTTTTTTTTTTTTTTGGTTCTTTTTTTTCCCCGGAGCTGGGACCAAACCCAGGGCCTTGCGCTTCCTAGGCAAGCGCTCTGCCACTGAGCCAAATCCCCAACCCCTGGAGTCAGTGCTCTTAACTGCTGAGCCATCTCTCCAGCCCCTCCTTTTTTTATTTCAAACTATAGTATAGATTTTTTTTATTTTGAATTTTATTCTTTTGGAGACAGTCTTGCCCAGGCCACTGTACTCTCAGTGGCCTCCCTACCTCAAATCAAGCACCTGACTACAGGAATTACAGACATGCATATAGCATCTTGCTTGGCTAAGTGTAGTGGCTTTCTTACTTTTTTTTTTTTTAAAGATTTATTCATTTATTATATATAAGTACACTGTAGCTGTCTTCAGACACACCAGAAGAGGGCATCGGATCTCATTACAGATGGTTGTGAGCCACCATGTGGTTGCTGGGAATTGAACTCAGGACCTCTGGAAGAGTAGTTGGGTGCTCTTAACCGCTGAGACATCTCTCCAGCCCGAGCTGTGGGAGTTGATGTTGGGGGAAGTTGTGGGAGAAGAAGCCGGGACATTGATGTTGGGATGGATGGTGCAGGGCCAGGGTTGTGCCCTGAAGACAGAGGCTCCTCCCCAGAGGTAGATGGGTGTGCTTAGATCTACCACCTGAATCTCCCCGGCAAGATGTCCCATGAATTGTTATTAGGGAGGTCGGTGCAAGAATTCTATTCCTTTCTATTCTTCCACAAAGTGGACAGTACGTAATTGCTTTTATAATTATAGATACATATTTAAGATTTTATTCCTGGACATTTATTAAAGCATATATTCACTAAGCACCTGACTGCAACATATACCTAACCATGCCGAGGGAAGTAAAGGCGTTTAGTGCACACCTTGAACAACCTTTCCGTGCTCTTGTAACCCTGGGGCATCTGAACAGGCATCTCCAAGTTGGGAATACTAGAGCTAGGTGGGGAAGGAGGAAGTGGAGCTCTCTCTACATCCATCTCAAGGAAGAAGATGAAGCTTATGAAATAAAGTGTGAGCACAGTTGAAGAGCAAGCTTAGTGCGTCTGGGATTGTGACAAGTTTTTCTTTTTCTTTTTTTTCTTTTTATCGGAGCTGGGGACTGAACCCAGGGCCTTGCGTTTGCTAGGCAAGCGCTCTACCACTGAGCTAAATCCCCAACCCCCAAGTTTTTTTGTCATAGCTAAAATTCTGTTCGGGGCCTAATCTACGGGGCAGGGCATCATGGGGGAACACACCTCAGGGATGTTTTAGTAAACACACTCACATGTGAGTATCCTTGGCAGTAAATGATTCATGACAGCTGTTGTGACAAAGAATGACAGGGACAGAGCAGAAGATCCATTGGATAAAAGGGAAAAGTTGATCAAGGGTCAAAGCTCAGGTTTAAGATGTTAACTAGCGCCCATGGTTTCCTGGGTTTCATTTCACAACTGTGGCCCAAGCCAGGTCTGGATACCCATTCTCAAAAAAAAAAAAATTAAAAGCCATATTAATAGTAAAACCAGACAAAGGAGATTAATTCAATTTGGCCACATTGGGAAGCATGAGCGAAAGATCCGGCCAATCCCCCAAGACTGACTTTGGGGTTCTGAAGTATGGTTGAAGTTTGTATACAGGGACAAGGATGTACACATCTAAGCAGTCCGGCCAAGATGTGGTCCCATCTTGTCTGCGCCTGGAACATGTCTAGACTCGGTGCTTGGATGGCTGGGAACTCACGGGTTAATGCCCTGTTGCTTGACCCCACATTCACACAGGCTCACTTGTAATCAATTTGAAATCATTAATAGGACAAAGTAACTCTTTATTACCATATCCCAAGGGTAGCCAAAATATAATTGCCAGACCTTGTTTGTACAGGCAATTTCTGTTTAACAAAGAAGAATATTTACTGTCATTGTAAAATTAATTGGGTGTGTTATGCTCCAAGCCCCACCATAGTAACAGGGCTGAGAGTGAGTACACGTGCAGTGTTTATTAACCACGGCGCTGTCGAGTTCCTTCTACAAGGGCACTAATAAAACTGTCCAGAGCTCTGTGTTATTTCCAGCCTGTAAGTATAAACATGCAGAAGTAGGGCACTTTTAAAAATCATGGTTGGTGGTGCAACTGCACTGTACAAAGCTGGCCTGGTGGTAGATGAGGATGGCTGTCTTCCCTCCTGTATTTTTGGGTTTTCTCTATGCCTTTCTAGCTGTTTTTTCTTCTCCTACATCTCTCTCTCTCTCTCTGTCTCTCTGTCTCTCTGTCTCTCTCTGTGTCTCTCTGTCTCTCTCTGTGTCTCTCTGTCTCTCTCTGTCTCTCTCTGTCTCTCTCTGTGTCTCTGTGTTTCTGTGTCTGTCTCTGTCTGTCTCTGTGTCTCTGTGTCTCTGTGTCTCTGTGTCTCTGTCTGTCTGTCTGTCTGTCTGTCTGTCTCTCTCTCTCTCTCTCTCTCTGTTTCTGTGTGTCTGTGTGTGTTCTCTTCTGTGTCTCTTCCATAAAATGGATCTGCCCAGCACTTCTATCCGCCTTCCCTCCCAGTCCGTGATCAACAGCTTGGTGTTCAGGACAAGAAGCTCTTACTGGGGCCTCACTGCAGAGACCCACTCTGCCTCAGTGTCCGTGTTTCTCCCACTTCTCTATCGCCAGCAGTAAGGATGGCCTGTCTACTCTCAGTTGTTTCTAAGTGCTACCATTGGTCATTACATTGTGACCCTGTGACTTTTTCTGCGTGGTTCTTCTCATTTCTTTATTAGGTTCACATAGCTATACAGAAACTGATCACACACACACACACACACAAACACACACCTAAGAGAAACCACAGGGCATAGGTGCTATGCAGAGCTCCATGTTTGCCCACTCAGTGTGGTACTCAGACGTCTCCAGGGCAACTTCTTGTAAGACCAGTCCTGCTGGGTATGGTGGTACCTGATTGTAATCACAGGACTTGGAAAACCCAGGGAAAAGAGTCACCCATTCTAGGAGTTCAGCAAAGCGAAACAAAGAAACAACAACAACAACAAAATTAACAAAAGAGCTTCCATCTTTTAAATGTAACCAAACCTTGTTAAAATTGCTTTAAGATTAGCTTTAAATCTTTAACGTGTGTGTGTGTGTGTGTGTGTGTGTGTGTGCGCGCGCGCGCGTGCGTGCGCGCATGCACGCACATATGCATGAGAGTGCAGTTGCCTAGGGAGGCCAGAGGTGCCATATCCTCTAGAACTGAAGTGACAGGCACTTCTGAGCTATTCAATTTGGATGCTGGAAACTGACCTGGGGTCCTATGCAAAAGCAGAACATGCTCTTAACTCCTGAGCCATCCCTCCAGTCCCTAGAAGGTGCATATGAGCTATAGGCTCTATAGCTGCTGGCCTCTTAACCACAGGTTATAATTTCAATTGTGGGGTTGCTTTCAAAGTGAGGAACTGGCATGATATAACAGTTAGGTACCTTATGCAGGCTCACAAGACAGCTGGTGTTAACATCATAAATAGCCGATGAAATCTATGGTTGTCATTAGACCTAGGCATTGTGAGTTCCCATTCCCAGGAAATAATTCCCTCCGATATTTCTCAAGAGTGTCTGCTGCTTCTACAGTCTGCAATACTGAAGTTTAAAAAAAGTACAACATGGTGTAGTTTGGGCATAGCAGTACATACCTTTAATCTTAGCACTTGGGAGGTAGAGGTAGGCAGATCTCTGTGTGTTTGAATCTGGTCTGGTCTACATAAAGAGTTCAAGGACAACCAGCATTATTTAATGAATCCATGTCTCGAAATAAATAAATAAAATAGTACAACCTCCACATGAGAAATGATGCTTCTTACTCAGATAAAGCTTCTCTCAATGGTCAGCAAAGCAGAGACTCATAATTGGTCAAAAGGGGCCAAGAATAAATAACTGGAGTGCTCAGCCCTTAGTGGGATGTCTATATCACCCCTCCACCACTAAGGCCCAGGGAACACTGTGGTGGAAAGAATTCAAGATCTGGAGAACTGGAAAGCCTGCTCTGCAATGCTGTCTTCTACACATGGCATGGGCATGATGCTCATGGACTCACTGAAGTTATGGCCACCTGCATGGAATCAAGTCAACAACACTAGTTAACACTTCAGCAGAGAGCACCAGTTAGGCTCAGTGCATTACTTAAAGGAAAAAAGAGAGGCCTTGAAGGTTGAAGGGGATGTGTTGGGAGGATGTATGGAGGAATAAGAGGAAGAAGGTAGGGATGGGTGTGATCAAGGTACATTATAGGCCTTATGACTCTTTAAGGAATATATAAGATTTTCAAAAAAAGAAACTGGAGCTTAATCTACACAGAGATTCTCCATGGGACTGAAGTTGGGGTTGCTGGCATAGTATAACATGACCAGAGCTCCCATAAATTCATCTTGCTTGCACCCTGGGTGCGTTATGACATTTGCTGGTCACCCTAACTCTTGCCCTCCACAAGTCACTTCCACTGATAAGAATATACAGAAGTGCTAGGAGTGTTCTTATAACAGCACACCCAGGAACAAAATAAGTCCTTACACTAGCTATTTTATTCCCATCCCACCCACTTCTGCCTATTCTGACACAAAATCCTAAGATAGCTTTACCACAAATATAGCCAATAATATTTACAAGGGAATGGCGTGCTTGAGTGTCTAGTGTGCTCGGTAACTTGTGAATACAACCAAAACCAGCATATCTTAATTTCTAATTAGTTGTATATTTTATCCATCACAACTAAATACAAGATATGGGTATATGAAATTATTTTAAGAAAACCTTTGCTTTTCAGAATCTTTGAGGAGCCTGGGGATTTCTCTTTTCCAGATGTAAAATATTCATGTATCTAAAGACTCCAGGAAGACCCTCTGACCCTATAGCTGTCCCCTGGGACTCACGTGGTGTCCCATCTCTTGTTCTTTAAAGTGTGGTTTCCATCTGCAGTGGGAAATCTTTTGTGTCCCATCTGTCCCCTCTGGAGAGAAACACTGTTCTATCCTTGCCCATGAGGGTCAGCACCCTGGATAGCTCCCGACAAGGGCTGACCTAGCCATCTAAAGACTAAATGACTGAAAATCAACCAGGAATTCTTAAGAGCATTCAAAGACAGCATTGCAGGGAGGCAAAGAGTGAGCTAAACATGTCTTCTCAATAAAGCAGACACTTTCTTGATTTTTGACTGCAGGAAGCAGCCATTAAAAAAACCTGAAAGCTTCTGGGACTTGGCCTACCATCGTTTTTTTTAGGTGCCCTGCTGGGATGCTGCCCCAGAACTGTCATTAAGCTAGTCTCCTCACTCTGAGCCAAGGCAATAAGAAAGTCATGGAGACCTTCAGGGAATGTGTGGGGAGTATTACTGCTGCCATTGCAACCCACCTGGGCGATCTCAGCAGGTTCATTCGGGAAGCATGTGACAACCAGTCCCAGGTCAGCAGGCAATGGCCTTGGGAATCTTTCTGAGTAATTGAGAGAATGTCTTCTGTGCATCAGAGAAAGTAAATCTGAGGTGTTTTAGACTCCTTCCAGCTCCACCAAGCATCTTCGGGTCTCAGAGTTCCCTCTGAGTTGGCCATCCTCTTTCTCTCTGCTCTACCTGCAGAAGGAAGATCAGGGGCTGGAGAGGTGGCTCCCTGGTTAAGAGCACTTGTTACTCTTGCAAAAGACCCAGGTTCGACTCCCAGCCAATGGCAGATGATAACCTCTACAATCCCATGGCTGTACCTCCAGTTTTAGAGAATCCCACTCCCTTTTCTGGCCTCTGCACAGACACTCCACTAAGGTGGAGCACATACCTGTGTGCAGGCTAAACATCTGTACAAATAAAATAGAATTAAGAGAAAGAACCAGAAATCAGATCTCTGCATGCTTTTCAAGGCATCTGCTGAATGCCAGGCTAGTGTCAACCTGCCTGGGGATACCATTAGCACCTGCTAGGAGCCCCACCAGAGCCCTGCTGTGTATCCCACCCCAGATTCCTTGCCCTCACTGACTCCTGGCTGGAAGGTTAGCAGCTGCCTTGGGTCTAGTTCTCTCCCTCTGTGTGATTCCTAGAATCTTACTATGTAATTATCCTTATCAGATGCATCTGATTAAACCGTTTCAGAGAGACTTTTTTTTTTTTTCGCAGAAAATGCTGCAAATTGTAATGATTTTTTCTTGAGTCTCGTGTCTCATTCATTATCACTGGGCACCAACTTCATCCAACAAAGCAAAACTCTCTTCCCACTCAGATGCAGGTAGACACAAGCTCCACATACACTGACGGCATCGTTCTGTTTTCTTTTTTATCCTTATCCACTGCTGTGAAAAGGGTATGATGACTCAAGAGGTCCGCAGCCAGGCTAAGTTCCTGCCCTGTACCTTGTTCTTATAGCCACAGAGCAAGCTGGAAATGGAGTGTGTTGGCCCAGGGAGTGGCACTATTAGAAGGTGTAACCCTGTTGGAATAGGTGTGGCCTTGTTGGAGTAAGTGTGCCACTGTGGGCATGGGCTTTAAGATCCTCATCCTAGCTGCCTGGAAGCCAGTATTCTGCTAGCAGCCTTCAGATGAAGATGTGGAACTCTCAGCTCCTCCTATACCTTGCCTGACTAGACACTACCATGTTCTCACCTTGATGATGGACTGAACCTCTGAATCTGTTAAGACAGCCCCAATTAAATGTTGTCTTTTATAAAGACTAGCCTTGGTCATGGTATCTGTTCACAACAGTAAACCCTAATTAAGACATGGAGGGACAGGAAGCAATGCCAGAGAGGGCCTTTTTTATAGAGGAATGGATAGGATTTACCTCAAGGCTACAGAGACTGTAGGTAAACATCTCCTGATCTGGAAGGACAAGGTGAAAAAAACAGCATCCCGTATCCTGTGAGCACCACGTGCCTGCAGAAAGGTGTATGGGCGACATGACATCTATACAACACTCCTTCCAGAGCTGGTGCTGAGGCAAAAAGAGAGCACCCTTGCTTTCTTCTCTTTTCTACCCTTCTCCATGTAGATGGTACTTCCCTTGGCCTCCAGCCAGTCCAGAAAAGAAACAAGGGGCCACAGAAGATAAGGTTCATGGAAGAAAGAGTTGATTTGGGATGGCAGTTGTATGTGGACAGCAAAGGGAATTCAGGACTAACAAACCTTCGGGACCCTTCTTGTTAAAGAAAGATTACAAGAGCTCTGTTAACATTAAAAGAGAACAAGAACATTGTGACTCTGGGCAGATGGCTTTGTGGTTAAGAGCACATACTATTCTTGCAGAAGATATGGGTTCAGGTTCCCAGCACCAACATGGCAGCTTATAGTCATCTGTAACTCTAGCTCTGTGGGGGTCCAATGTCCTCTTTTGCCCTCCAAGGACACCTTGGTGGTGCACATCATACAGGCCACACACATTCACATAAGTGAAACAAAGGTAACTGAAAGAAGGGGCTATTTGGAGGCTCATCCATACCACATTTGAGGAACAATAGGTTTCTAATTTTGTGAAGAACATTGCTTGTGTTGCAACTATGGCAAGAGACTCATGGAGTATAAGGCTCGAAGTGAGTCTTAACTACCGGGAGACCCCCAAGTGACACGTGAGAATGGAGTTCGATGCAAACACAGAGGTTTATTTTTCAGTACACTGGGGGTTGACCCTCAATCAGCCCCTCACGGCGAGTGACTAGAAGGCAACCCCAAATGGCTATAACAAGCAATTTTTATACTCTTTAGGGATACAGGTTACATCAGCAAGGTTACAGTTTAAACTTATTGGCTAAGCATATTGACCTTTGAATCTATTGGCTAGCACGCATATGACATACATTCAATGTATGGCTGGTCAGTATGTATTTAGGACTCTGTTCATGAGTCTTTATGCATTCTCTTATCTAGTCCTCACAACGGTCCCAAGAAGACCATTAAAATCATCTCCAGTTTACTGTGAGAGAGCAGTGGCCACAAGCTGCTGGATGACAGTGAAACCTAGAGTCAGGAAATGGCAGCGTCGAGATCTGATATCAGGTCTTTCAGACCAAAGTCTTTGCTTTCAAACTTCATCCTCTTTGATTTCAATCATGAGCTGTTCTGTTGGCTCATCAGCTGTTTAACCTGCTGACTTCTTCTCTCCCAGAGTCAGCTCTTATCCGGATAATTGTGATAGCCTTGTATAGAATCCCGCACCCCCCTCCCCCACCCTCACACTCCTCTTCTGATCCTCCTCTAGGGTTTCTTCTACACAGGAAGAGGAAGATCACCCTTTATGGCATAAAAAGTCAGTGTGTATTGGTATTAAAATCACTGGTTCATGGCTCCCTGGAGACTATAGTTCTGTCTCCTTTTCAGACTGGGCAGTGTCCTTTATGCCTGGTCTACAGCCCATGTCTACTGATATTACTCCATACTTTCTGAGCTTCTAGAATATGCAGTGTTCCCTCAACCCATGTGCCTTCATATATATGACTTCTGTCTCATCTATCTGCTTCTGGCTCCATTTTGTCTCCATGGGGTATTCCTGGTAGTCCAATATCAGGTGACATGGTGCTGTTCATAGATGACAGCCTCCCACCCCACCCCCCCAAAACTTTGTTTTCTCTTTTTATATTTTCTCAACTCTTTATACATTGTCGTCAGATTACATGGTAATTGGAACTAGGAGGGAGTCATTGGTTAAGAGTAGACCCTCTTGGGTATCTCCTCATGGACCATTACTGTTCACCTTTTTTTTTTTAAAAAAAAATCCAAGTTATAACACTGGTCTGGAATGCATCAAATAGGGTAGGTTGTTTGGCCAGTGAACTCCAGGAGATCTGTCCATGTCTCCCTCCTCCGGGCTGGAATTACAACCACACCCTGACATGCTTGACTTTTGTCTATGGCATCTGGGTATCAAACCCAGGTTCTTGTGCTCATAAGGTAAACATTTGGCTAACTAAACAATCCCTGGTGCCGTGGGTTTCTTTTACTCACGTTTAATTGTTCTTCACTGGAGAGATGGGATGTTCACCAGTCCCTGAGGAAGTCACATTGCAGCCAACAGCCACGCATGACTGGGCTTCTGATAAGGATTATGATGAAGTTAAGACCTTCAGAAAAATCAAGGCAGCACTGGCTGAACACAAGGGAAGCAGGTACAAGTGGTACTACTTCCTCAACATTGAAGATGAACGCAGCCTCTGTGTCCCAAGAGACTGCCCTGGAGTGTAACTGATCGATTCCATAGCAAGCTTGGTGGCCTGGGTCTTAATCTGCTGAAGCCAGATTTGGTTACCGCTCCCATCACCATTAACAGGGGCGTGCCTTTGTCCCAACATTTGGCGTGCTGTTTAGTTTAAGTTTCCCTCCAGGCAGGCACCATGACACAGCACCCCCTTCTCAGGCAAAAATCTAATGATTATCTACACAGATCTGGAAAGTGGGCCAAGTGGGGTGAGGGGGGGTGGTCATCCACCATGCTTCTTTGTGGTGGTTTGAATACGCTTGGCCCAGGAAGTAATATTATTAGGAGGTGTGGCCTTATTGGAAGAAGTGTGCCACTGTAGACATGGGCAATGAGACCTCCCTCCTAATCATGTGGGAGCCAGTCTTCTCCTAGTGGCCTTAAGATGAATTTGTAGAACTCTTAGTGTCTCCTCCACCGTGCCTGCCTGGATGCTGCCATGCTCCTGATTCGATGGTAATGGATTGAACCTCTGAACCTATAAACCAGCCCCAATGAAAGGTTGTCCTTATAAGAGTTGCCTCGGTCATGGTGTCTGTTCACAGCAGTAAAACCCTAAGAAATTCTTGAAGAGAGCCTGGGAGGAGAGGAGAAACCAGTCCCTAGGCAGGGAATCTCAAAGACTGCACTCTGTCTCTCTAGCCTGACCTTGGAGGCCAGACACAAGATACACTATGCCCTTCCTGCCATTATCTTGTGACACGAGGCCATGTCCTTCTCTAATCTCCATTCTTCCCCTTGATCATTCCAGCAGCGTGAGTCAACACTACACCAAATCAAACATCCCTTCAGCTAGCTTTGTGCTACAATAGCAACAGAGCAGAGTCTTGTCATACAGGAGGGACTTTCTAGAATGGTGGTTCTAAGAGAATGTCACCAACATCTCTTTTTGATTCTGTCTTTTCCTTTCCTGGGTGCTGTCAGCATTAAGAAATCCCTACACTTGGCCTAGAGGAAGCTTCTCTGGATTCTTCCTTACACAAAAGCAGCCCCACTGTGCCCATGCCTCAGTGGACAGATGCCTGACTATGACATTTAAGCCACCCCACTTTACATTGTCCAGAATAGGAATCTTGCTCATTCTTAGCACACTGGCCAGACTGCTTTATAACATGTCAATTATCATCTACATGATTTATTTCTGAAGGCTTTCTACCTAATACTGATGCCACCCATGTGTGTGGTACCTCTAACAGTCACTGGCTCTGACATGATGTGGGTCTCGGTTTTAGCAGTGTTTCTACAATGATTTGCATGGCTTATTGGAGAAGTGGTTGATTGTCATGTTTGTTCCACCAGGCTCTTCTAGTGGTTGTGTCTGGAAACCTTCTGTCAAGCATCAGTGTGTCTAGGCTGACTGGGGTATGCTTTCACCTTGCTCTGGGAAGCCTGCGAAAGGAACCTTTTTAAAGGTCAAGATGAGGACAGCACCTTGTGAGGTGCTTTGACTACTGTCGGTGCACTGAGTGTCGTCTTTTCTGAAAACAGTACTGACCCACACCCAAACATGAGGCAGAGCTCAGGGAACCCTGCAGAAGAGGGGAGGAAGAAGTGTAGGCGACAGTTGAGTTAACGATACCAGGAGAACACAGCCAACAGAATCAACTAAGTAGGGCTCATAGAGTCTCACAGAGAATTAAGCAGCAATCACAGAGCCTGCGTGGGTCTGCTCTAAGTTCTCTGTGTATATGCTCTGGTGTTTGTAGGACTCCTAACAGTGGGAGTAGGGGTATCTCTGACTCTTTTGCCTGCTCTTGGGACCCCTTTCCTCCTACTAGATTGCCTTACTCAGCCTTGATATGAGGGTTTGTGGCTACTCTTATTGTATCTTGTTATGTCCTGTCCAGTTGATATCTCTGGGAGGACTACACTTTTCTGAAGGGAATCAAAGGAACAGTGGATCTGGGGGAGAGGAGAGGTGGCAAGCAGAAAGGAGGAATTAGGGGAAAGGGAGGCTATGGTCAAGATATATCGTCTGAAAGAAGAATAAATAAAAATATTAAAAAATGTCCACTTGGGGGACTAGGGAGATAGCAGAACAAGCAAGACAGTTGTTATTCAAGTGTGAGGACCAGAGTTTTGAGTCTTCAGAGTTCATAAAACACCTGGAGCAGTAGACTGTATCTGTAACCCCCAAAACCAATATTGAGGACAGAGACAAAAACAGAGGCTCCCTGGAAGCACCAGGACCAGCTAGCCTACCATGTGCAGGCATGAATAGTGAAGAAGGGATCCTGTCTCAACTACAGTAGAAGGTGAGAACCAGCAACCCCAGGCTCTCCTCTGACTACACCACATGTGTCCTGGAACCCACATACCTATGCACAGAACCATGTACACAAATGTATCATATGTACATACACACAAAGATAAATAGGAGGGTTTCGGTTGGGGCATGACCATGCATTTATTGGTCTGCACATGCATGTGGAGCCTTGATGTTAATGTCAGAAACAGTCCTCCATTGTTATCCCACCTTATTCATTGAGGTAGGGTCTATCAATCAATCCTAGAGCTCTCTCACATAGCTAGTCTTGTTAGCCCACTTGCTCTAAGAATCCCCTGTCTTCACCTTCCAAGGCAGGAATTACAGGAGTGGGACGTCACACTGTCCTGTAATTGATGTGGATTCTGGGAATTTGAATGCCAGTCCTTAGGTTCACGTGGCAAGCTGTTTAACCACGGAGCTACCTCCCAGCCTGCAGTGCAGTCTTTTATCTCAAGGAGAAAGGCCACCAATGTCATGGTATCTTAAAACCCTATCATTTGCTCAAGTCTAGACCTTTGGCAGGCAGTAGGAAGAAGATGGAGTAATTAAGGTGGCTTCCTTTTCCTCATGCTTCTTTATAGTGGACTTCTGTTGATAAGGAGTAGTATCAGTCTGTGATTCACAGCCAAGCCATAAAGCTTCCTTTCTAAGTGAGGCATTTAAGCATTTAAGTAAAGGAAGCAAGTCTGTTTAATCAGTGTGGCAATGCATAATAGAGTTGGAATCTTGAGGAGGAACAGGGTGCTGGTTGACTTGGAACAGAAATCTTGTACCCTAGTATCTGAGATAAAAATATCAAATACAAATAAAATACTGGATAAAAGTACAAGTGTATTTTTGCTGGTTCACTTTGTGTTGGTTGGTTGGTTGGTTGGTTGGTTGGTTGGTTAGTTGGTTAGTTTTGGAGACAGGATCCCATGGAGCCAACACTGGTCTCAAACTTTCTCAGTAGCAGAGGATGACCTTGAAAACCTCATCCTCCTGCCTCCACCACCTGAGTGCTGGGGTTATGGGTATGCACCAACAATTCTGGTTCACATGGTATTGGGAATTGAGCCTCAGGGCTGCCTGCATTTGAAGCAATCATTCTACTATTGAACGGCATCCCTCGTCTTATGCCCTGTGAGCCTGGGACTATGCACTTACTTCTGCACACATTTTGATTGAGAGAGAAAGGTCTGTGCCTCTGGTTGGTGTGTGTGTGTGTGTGTGTGTGTGTGTGTGTGTGTGTGTGTGTGTGTGTGTGTGTGCAATGGGCATAGGATGCCAACGAGTAAAGATGGTATAGCGTTATGCTTTTGAGGATCTTCATTTCCCTACAGGGCATGAATCTAGCCTGTTTCATATATAACTTTCCCATTATGTCTGGGACATCATAATCTCAATGAACACTATCAGATACACAGCAGCTAAGACCTGTTTCTGTATAAGACTCAGCAGGGAAGATCTGGTATGGGAGTCTACAGGACACTGTGCATAGCCCTGGAGTAGAGGAGGGTAAGAACTAGACAGCAGTGTGTTATAGAGATGCTCTACATTCCTAGATATAAGGAATGGATCAGGGGCAGCCGCATTCCTGGGTTTATGTGTTGGGGGTGGGGGAAGGTCATGAGCCTTTGCACAGAGGCATGCACAGTCAGAAAGAATTCAAAGAAAGTTCCTCCAGGCTGGATGTGGTGACTTCTTAAGGCCAACAGAAGTCTAGGAAGGAGGGAAGAGGCAAATGGTGAGAAGCCAATGCTGAAACCTTCTACAAAGTCTACTTGGAAAATCCTACCTGTACTGCAGGAACTGGATGACATCATTACTATAGCACAAGAGTGACATGGGTGTAGCCTACCACTTTCTGACTGAATGTAAGACCCACCACACTTGCCCAGTACTGTACCTTGAGCCAAGAACCCATAATTGGGAAGCTCGTAGGTCCCAGGGTGACCCTACTACCATTATTCTGCCAAATGGACACGGTATCAAACTGTTTTATAAACTTGGATCTCTAGACCCATAGAACAGTGCCGGTCTCAGACCTCATCAGAGGAGTTTCTTTGTGCAGTGGGTTGTGGTCAATTTTTGCAGATAACAAATGTCAGTGCTTGGCTACAAGCGGGACAACTGTATCACACCCTGAATATCATGGGCTATAGAAGAAGAGGGAGTGGAAAGACTATAAGAGCCAGCAGTCAGGGAAGATCAGAACAAAAGGGTGTCTTCGGGATATAACAGGACTGCTGCACACATGAATTCATAGTAGATGTGGTCGCCTGCCCAACATCAAACTAGCTCACATTCTAGCTTGGAGTAGGAAGGGAGTCATGAGTCCTGACTCCTAACCAAGGAGCTATGGTCAGTCAATGGCTCCTGGGGGAGGAAGACTCAGTTTTTGTTAACAATGTAGACACCAGAAGGTTCAGCATGCTCCTGTGGATGGCCCCACATCTGTGAGAATATGGGGTTCACAAATCGGAGTAAATATGTTATTAAAAATTTTAAGGGACATAAAATCAGGTGGTGGGTAGAGAGATAGAGGTGGGGGGTTATGTGAAGAAGTTGGGATTGAATATGATGAAAAGTAATTGTATGAAACTACCAAAGAGTTCATTTAAATATTCTTAAAATTGTGGACATTCTGACTGGGGACCACTGGGGTCACATGTTGAAATTGCTAGCTGTTTCTATGGACAAAAGAATATGAAGTTTGTCAGGGGCCAGGCTGGATTGGAGGAAGCTCCTCTCTGGAAAGCATACAGAGGAGAGAGGCTGGCCCTTTGAGAGCAAGGTTGGGGTTCATGAGCAGGAACTCTGGAGGGAAGGCCATCAGGAAGTAAAAACTTTCTGCTTGGGAGAGAAGAGAGAAAGACAGGTAAGGGAGGGTGAGAAGAAGAGATCAAGAGAGGGGAGAACATGGGGATCAGATCTGGGGTGAGGATGGGAAGGCCACTGGGGAGGTTCAGCCATGAGCTGTGTCCTGGACAGCCTTGAGTGTGGAGTCCTTGGCACAAGTCATCGCTGTTCACTGCGTGACTTTATCTCATATCTGTCATTGGATTGACATGCATGTAAAGCGGTCTTTGATGATATTGGAACAGGACTGAATGGTTCGGTGGATCCCACAGATGGTTCAGACCTTGATGTGGGCCCAGCCAGAGGTGGGTCACCTTGAGAATCTCATTAGGAGCTGACATATATTTACCTCAGGAGAAGGGCTCCTAGAAAGCTACTCTGGGATGACAATGTGTATAGAGAAAGCTTTAGGATCCTACCCTGAGGATCAGCATGGAAAATAAGTAGGAATCAACAGAGGAGAAACTGGGGTTCACGTGGCTTCAGCAGAGGCCTGAGCTGACACTGGAGATCTTGGATCCAAGATGGCTCCTTATAACTCTGCTATGAGGCACAAGCCTTTAACGGTGCACCTATCAGCCTTGGATAAGGGAGCACAGAACTGGAGGATGTCACTCGTTTTAGCCACAGTCTACCACCCGCCTCCTATCCCCATTCCTCACGTAGCTGGGAACATGTCTACTTCCTTCCTGGGGATAGATCTAGCAGTACCAATGACAGCAGATGCTCTGCAGAGGAAGCCAAGGCACAATGCTGGCCGGGAGTGGGGGTGGGGGTGGGGGTCACACCTGAGGTGGTTTTGACCCCTTTACAGTTCCTGTTATGTTCTCTGGTCTAAACATGTCTCTGTAAAGTTTGATGTGATTTAGACGTTTGCTACCAGAAAAAGGTATGTTCTGGTTTGTCCTGGGCTTACAGTCTGTAAGCATTCTTGGGACTCATTCCCTGTTGATCTACACGTGACAAGGTAGAGGAAGAAAGCTTCCATGTTTAGTTTATGTTTCATGCCTTGGGAAGTGAGGGAGGGCTCTTGTGCAGTCACAGATTCTTACACTAGAAGGGAGAACCATGTGTCTCTCTCTCTGCAATGTCAGGCTGTCACACATAGCCATAGAACCTTCTCCTGCAATGCCCATACCAAATGTCCTGCAGGATACAGGCAGACACTGCCCCTTCTCCATATTGCCCTCCCCACTAAACCCTGAATCACAGGGGCTGGATCCCTGCAAACTCCCCTTGAGGATTTTTATTTTTTGGAGTCTTAGCAGACTTAGCCAGTGGGAAAAAATCACCAGAGTTTTGAGGGGCTAAAACCATGCCAGGCTCTCTCTGCCCATTGCCCTCTCCTTTCCTCTTTGCCTTCTCATTCTTCCTCATCTTCTTCCTCCCCATCATCTTCATCATCTCTTTCTCCTACCCTACCCTTGATTTTCCCACCACCCAACCCCTTCTAAGATTTCAGCTTCTACCAGGGCTACGTTCTCTGGTCTGGGGAGATCAGTTTCCCTGCTGTACTCTTCCTGGATTGCTTGCTTTGATTGGCGCACCCTCTATGCCTTGCCCTGACAATTCCACTGTGGTCTTCAGTTCTACCAACACTTTTATGAGGTGTTTCTGCGGCTGCTTTAGTGACAACATTTCGTATATCTCGGCATATATCTCATGTTTTTTAAACTGTCTTAATGCTGATGGAATTTGTCTTTCTAGTTGGATTCTGCTCAACACCACTGAGAACTAAAATTGCCAATAGGCAAACGAGCCAGGCAGTGGTGGAGCAAGTCTTTAATTCCATTACTTGGAAGGCAGAAGTAAGCAGATCTGGTCTACAGAATAGTTGCAGGGCAACTAGGGCTACATACAGAGAAACTCTTGATGATAAGAAGTGACTGTTGAGGGGTTGGGGATTTAGCTCAGTGGTAGAGCGCTTGCCTAGCAAGCACAAGGCCCTGGGTTCGGTCCCCAGCTCCGAAAAAAAGAAAAGGGAAAAAAAAAAAGAACTGACTGTTGATATAAATCTGATCTAACAGCCATGAAAATCAAGTACAGGGATGAGATATTTCCTTCTTTAATTCCAGTCTCTTTTCTGAATTGAATGCCCTGCGGGCAAATCACATCCTACCTGCATCGCTGTTCACAAGCCTGCATGGCTTGCAGAGGCCATAGGTTTGAGAGTAGAGTCTCGGGGACCTGGCTCTGGCCACCATGGAGCCAGCTAATCCTTGGTACCATGAATCAAATCTGCCAGGCTTCAGCCATATATAGCAGTAGTATAAATACATCTTTCAATAAGTCACCTTGTAGGTCAGCAACCTCTTAGCATCCTCTTGCTTTCTGGGGACACATGGGACTCTTATTCTAGTCACAAGCCATGGAGCATGGGAAAGGCCACCCTTGTACCTGCGTATGCATTCCGTGGCCAGGACACACAGCACAGTTATTTAGTCTCTTGAGTCGACTGCCTATATAACAAATGCATTCAATCTTGCTATCTCTTGGTCTCTAGCATCCTCTCCCCCAGGCTCAGGTAGATAGAATTGGTCCTCTCCTAGTCCACTCATAGTCTATCCACCCCTTGCTCTTTTTTTTGGAACCACATAATAATCCTTTCCGCATCTGGCTCATGGGTTCATATCTCACTTGTCTTGTGCCACAGGTTTACTAAAACAGGCCACCTTCCCTGATATAAAATTGAGAAATAATAGGGCCACATGGTTCAAACACTGCAGAGGGGATTAGATTAGAGTTGAAAAGAAAATAGTACCATCCACTATTCTTTAAACATTTCTACTATCCAGAAAATAGCTGAACATTCAAAATAGAAACATACACATGCACACATACACATGTACAGACACATGCACACATATATACATCTATGCACACACATGCCCATACACATACACATATGGACATACACACATGGCCACACACATCCATACACACATGCATATACACATGCACACACACACACACACACACACACACACATCACAGGTTCAGAGGGATATTAAGAAACAGAATAAATCTTGAAAATTCATTTATTTTAATAAAATAAAAATGTAGTCTATACTAGCATGATAGAAAGTAGGTAAAGTGGAAAGGAAAGGAGTTAATTTAATGTTTGTGTATTAATTCACTGGGCACTGCAAACAGGAGCTAAGCTATTATTTCAAACCATTGACTCAACTGAGTACTGCAGAGGCTAAGTTAGCATTGAGAAAAGATGCTGACTTTAATTTATTTTCTTTTAATTTCCATTTCTGAGTGAGATTCAAGCATCCTCCCTTGTGCCGTCCTTGTTACTTAGCTTCTTCGTGTCTGTGGATTGCACATTGGAAGTGGACAGAAGGAGGAAGCTGGGCGGGAGAGGGGGCGGGGAGGGGAACAGGGTTGGGGATCAGGTGCAGGGAGAGCAGAGAGGGCAGAGAGGGCTGGGAGAGAGAACAGTAGTCAGTCGAGGGGACACATCTCTGGGATGACCCAGAGACCTGGGACAGGGGAGGCTCCAGAGAATCTTTGGGGATGACCATGGCTGAGACGCGTAGCAGCAGGGGACATGGAGCCTGAAGTGGCCACCTCCTGCAGCCAAACCGGTCTTCCAGTGGAGGGACTGGAACACCAACTCACCCACAAATCCTTCTTCCCCAAAATTGTCTTACCTACGAGATGTGCAAAGATAAAGAGGGAGCAGAGATTGAGGAAGTGTCCAACCAGATGACTCGCCCAACTTGAGACCCACCCCATGGGGGAGAGCCAACTCCTGACACTATTAATGATCCTAGGCTATGCTTGCAGACGGGAGCCTAGCATGACTGTCATCTGAGAGGCTTCGTCCAGCAGCGGATGGAAACAGATGCAGAGACCCACAGCCAAATAATAGGCAGAACTTGGAAAGTCTTGTAGTAGACTGGGGGTAAGGATTGAAGAAGCCAGCTGGGTCAAGGACACCACAAGAAGACCAGAGTCAACTAACCTGATCCCATAGGGGCTCACAGAGATTGAACCACCAACCAAAGAGCATGCAAGGGGCTGAACCCAGGCCCCCTACCCATAAGTAGTAGATGTGCAGCTTGTTCTTCATAGGGGTCCCCTAGCAATTGGAGCAGGGGCTACCTCTGACTCTGTTGCCAGCCTTTGGTCTCTTTCCCCTAGCTGGGCTGCCTTGTCTGGCCTCAGTGGGAAAGGATGTGCTTAGTCTTACTGAGCCTGGGTGCACCAGGGCTGACTGGTACCCATGGAGATAGGGGGGAGATATATGAGGGTGGGCCTGAGAGGAAGGAGAAGGCTGCGACAGGCTGTGACGTGAATAAATAAATTAATGAATGAAAAAGAAAGAAAGAAAAAATGCTAGCTCACCCCACAAATCTGGGCAGCCACCCAGTGCCTAACTGGACTACTCTGGATAGATTTGCTGGACACCAGACGAGGCTTTCAGTCCAAACAGTAGGGTTCCAGCTGCCTCCCAGAACTCCACAGAGGAAGTCAATTGCCAAAGGGAAGTTTTGTGCATTTGCAGTTTAGGATATTTTGCCTTAATCCTCATCGATGCAGTAATTCCTGAGGCTTTGCAGCCAGCCCCACTTTCCTCTCTGCCTAACTTCCTGCAGACTGTGTGTTTGATGGACCCCTGCAGGGGGTGCGGCTCCTGATCCCATGCTGAGCGGGCATCAGATCTATAGCTCTAGAATGAGGAAGTCGGTTCCGGCTGGTAATAGGATTTTTAAGGAAGGCTCCGTGAACCGATGACCCAGTGATCCTGCTGCCCTGTTTCCTTCCCACTACAGTTTCTTCTTTCTAATACCTCGCTGCTGGTTGTCAGGATATTTAATGGCTAATTCCCACTGAGTTACACAGAAGGGAAATACAAAGGTCTGAAGTGTATGATACACTGAAATTCCCCATAATCCTGCTGTAGGCATCTACCACCCAGATATAAGCAGGGAATCTCCCTAAAGGTATTCTTAGACTCCATGCTTGCCCATGCTCATCCGTACCAAAGAGGAGAGTCACTCTGTCTTTTATTTTTTTATTTTTTTTTTTTGGTTCTTTTTTTTTCGGAGCTGGGGACCGAACCCAGGGCCTCGCGCTTCCTAGGCAAGCGCTCTACCACTGAGCTAAATCCCCAACCCCACTCTGTCCTTTATAACCACAGGCTGGGGTTTCCTGTGACCAGATCCTGCCAGTGAAGCTATAATGGGATACTGTTTCTCTCAGTTCTTCCCATCAAACTAACACCAGTGAGATTCATTTCCAAGATGGTGGGATACTGTCCCTGCTCCAACAAACATGTCTTCCCTTTTACTTCTTGCTCATTTTCTATGATGTCAGCATAAGATACTCTTGTTCAGTTTAGTTTTTAATTTTTAAATTTTATTTTATCCTATTCTCTGTACGTATGTCTGTATCCCTCTCTCCCTCTCCCTCCCCCTCTCCCTCCCCTTCCCCTCCCCCTCTCCTCCCCCTTTCCCTCCCCTTCCCCCTCTCCTTCCCTCTCCCCACTCCTTCCCCTCTCCCTCCATCTCCCCCTCTCCTTCCCCCTCCCCACTCCTTCCCTCCTCCTCCTCTTCCTCCTCCTCCTTCTTCTTCCCCCCCCCCCTCTCTCTCTCTTTCTTCTACTTTGAGTGATCATCAAACTATTTTCTTAACACTACACAAATTTACAGTGCAGTGAACTTGTCCTTGGCATCTATTGTACAAACACATCAAATGTCACACATCCATCCTTTGGAAGAGTGTGTAGGTGGTTTCTGATTTGGGACTTCGAGGAGTAACCTCCCTCAGATCACCACTGCATCTGTGTTAGAGCATCTCAAATACTTGTTTCCTGAGCACAGAGGCCCAGGTTCATTTGCTCTGTTCCTCACAGACATTGTTTTAACACACCCTATGTACTTCACCAGCGGAGTGTGAGAATTCTTATGTTATCTCTCAGTTCCTCAGTAAAAGTCTGGTATCATCGGAAAGTCTTGTGCGATATTTGTTATTGAAATTTGAGAAATGTGGAAGAGTATCAACAAGATACAAATGCTGGCCATATGCCTTTCACTTAGACTTTACTTCTAGCAACATCTCAATGGTATTTATTTAAAACTAGCTAAGCTTTTACACACCCAAAGATTGTCCACACAGTGGTTGGGTGGAAAGTGTTAGTAAGGCACATTGGTTTTATATATTTTGGGGAAATACTCACAATGAAAAAAATTGCTAGGCAATCCTGGAATCCCACTTCTAGAAGGAAATGAACTTAGTACCTGAAATGACCAGTTTATGCAGCACAATAGCCAAGGTATAGAAGCAGTCTAAGCTCTTATCAGTGAACCAGTGAGGAAAAATGGAATGCTATTTAACCTTTACAAAAGCAAGGAAAGTCTGTCATGTGTGAAAACATTGGGGTTCTAGTTTCATTTATGTTGCTGTGATCAAATGCACTCCCCCAAAGCAACTCATGGGAGAAAAGAGGTTTATTTCATCTCATAGTTGTGGGTTACAGTCTATAATAGTAGGGAAATCAAGGAAGGGACTTCATGTAGCTAATCACATTAAATCCACAGTCAGGAGGCAAAGAGAAAGGGACATTTGCATGCCCACTTACTTGATTATGCTTAGCTTGATTTTACTACTCTTATATAGGTCAGGACCTCCTGTCTAGGGAATGGTGCTGCCCACAGTGGGCTGAGTCATCTTCTACGTCACTTAACTGAAACTAGACAATCTCCCACAGACACACCCATCAGCCAGCCTGATTTAGATGAACCCTCATTGAGGCCCTCGTCCCAAGTGATTGACTCTAGGTTGTGTCAGGATAACAGTCTAAGCTAACCAGCACTATGAATAATGTGAAAGGATATTTTCACACCAAGTGAAAATAAGTCAAGTGCAGAAAGACGGGGACATGATTTCATGATCTACTTGTGTGGTCCACCCCATCCACTCAGGCTGCTCTCTGAGTTGTGGGCAACTTCATGGCATGCTCTGATCAACACTATGGAGTCTTGGCTCTTTCTTATGCTGGCCACTGCTAGGCATGTTCTCTGGCTGACTCTATATATTCGGGATTGCCACTTCTGTGGTAGCATGCTAGGAGACCTTGCCCACAGAGCTCTAGATCAGTGTTTAGAGAAGTTTCCTCACGTTGTCACTGGACAATCTACAGCTCGTCTTGCCTGCTAAAGTCACAGCAAATTCCTATCATGAAGTTTTCTTCAGAACACCAGTACAGCAGCGCATTAAATATCCACAGGCATCCTGGAGAACTTTCCATATTCATAAACCAAGGCACAGGGACTTAAGCAATTTGGCCAAGTTCATCCGTCTAAGGGGCTGAGTCAAATTGTATGTTCATGCTGTCTGCCCCCACTCACGACCTAATACTTTCTCTGAACACCTGGGTTTATGTAATTGTCTCAACATTAAGAGGGGAAAATCTTAGGACGGAAGGCACTTGTTGTTCCTGGCCTTCTGTTGCTGAATCTTCTCCTCCAGTACTGCTGGAATAACGTCCCTCCTCAGGTAATTCTGAAGGAGATCTCAGAGTGCTGGTTACGTTGCAGTGTTCTGGAAAGATGGTGTGGTGATCAATCCTGATTGTCTGACGGGGTAACCTCACCTGAAGAACTACCTTCATCAGATTGGCCTGTGGCAGTGTGTGTAAGAAATTGTCTTGATGGATGATTGATTTGGAAGGGCACAAGCCCATTGCAAGCAGCACCAGTCCCTAGGTGTATAAGAAAGCTAGCTCAGACAGGAGCCTAGCATAACTGACCTCTGAGAGGCTTCATCCAGCAGCTGACTGCAAAAGATGCAGAGACCCACAACCAAACACTGGATGGAGCTCAGGGATTCTTATGGAAGAGCTGGGGGAACGATCGAGGGCCCCCGAAGAAGATAGGAATTCCACAGGAAGACCAAAATCGTCAACTAACCTGGACCCTTGGAGGCTCTCAAGACACTGAGACACCAATTAAAGAGCATGCATGGGCTAGACGAAGGCCCCAGGCACATATGCAGATGATGTGCAGTTCAGTCTTCATGAGGGTCCTTGAATAACTGGAGCGAAGGCTGTTCCTGAAGCTGTTTGAGGAATCCATTCCCCTAACTGGGATGCCCTGTCTAGCCTCAGTGGGAGAGGGTGTACCTAACCATTGCAAAGACTTGATGAGCCAGGGTAGGGGGAAACCCAGAGGGGAATCCACCCTCTCAGAGGAGAAGGGGAGTGAGGATGGGGGAGGGACTGTGTGACGGGGAACTGGGAAGGGGACAGTGATTTGGAGGTGAAATGAATGAATGAATGAATGATGAATGAATGAATGAATGAATGAATGAATGAAGAAAGTTAGCTTAGCATGAGCTTTGTGAATGAGACACTAAGCAGCAACCCTCAATGGTTTCTGCTTCAGTTCCTACTTGGTTTCCGGCCATGACTTCCCTCAACGATGAACTGTGACCTGGGAGTATATAAGCTGAAATAAAACCTTTCTTCCTCTAAGTTGCTTTTGTTCCCAGCATTTATTACAGCCACAGAAAGGAAACAGAGCAGGCGGCCTGTTCCCATGGGGATATCTTGTTCTTTGTTTACAGAGGACGGATCAAACACCAAACTCAAGTGTGTAAGAGGTATCACTTTCTGTTAGTGTCATTATCATGACTTCGAGGTCCATTTATCTGTTTGTTGTACCAGTCAAGCCAGGCCTTTCTGACTCTCAGATGTGACCTTGTACGAGTGCTCATTATCCAAGACTACTAGGAAACCCATTTGCCTCTGAGCCACAGTGAGGTTGCACCTCAATACTGCCCACCCTGGGTGGCCTTTCCTGGCACTTCCTGGCAGCTACCCAAGTGCCTTGTGTTTGGAGATGCAGGCTGTTCTCTCCTTATCCCCACCCAGAATTTCTGAAAATGCCATATTTTATCTAGATGTCTCCTGTAGTGGTGACAAATACCATTTCTATAAAATTCACGGTGGAAGAAACCAGTACGGGAGACTTTTAACCCCGCCTTCTCTGTTCTGTTATAACCCTCCTTTGCAAAAAGGGAGCAAGGTTTGGATGAGAGGGGGAAAAACAAGGAAACAGAAGAAAACAAATTTTGATATAAACAAATTTTGATATAAACAAAGAAAACAAATTTTGATTCATTTGTAAGAATTGTTATTTGTAAGAATTGGTGATTTGCTCATAAGATGCTTCTAAATGTTTAAATTGTCTCTGGAATTTAGAAAACGGGAACACATGGTTGTAGCATGAATAAAACGTGAAAAAATGCTGCCCTCGTGAAGTACATATTACAGTGAGAAGAAATAAATAAAACCAACCTAACTGTGTCTCAAGCTAGCCAGCCAACCATTCATCTTTACATCCATGTACCCAGCCATGTAGGTATCCATCTATCTATATATCCATGCATGTATGCATGCATCCATCCGTCCATCTACCCACACATCCATCATCCCATCCACCCATATATACCCATCTATTCATCATGTATTTATGTATCTATTCTCTTATGTTTCCATCCATCCATCCATCCATCCATCCATCCATCCATCCATGTGCATATCCCGAAACCCCTCTCTTCCTGTTCCCCAAATCTTTCTTATCTCCCTCCCAACCCCTATAGGGAGTTATGTGTGTTAGCAGTAACTAGGTAAAGCTAAGTAGTGAGAGAGTGTTGTGCTCAAGGTATGCCTTTCTGTTGAGTGATAGAGAACGTTACTCTGACATTGACCCAAGCAGAGATCTGAGAGATTTGCACATGGGAGAAAAGAGATGAAGACAGAGGAAGTGAATAGCCAGGGAAACAGTCTTGGGGCAGGCATGCACATGGTGTGGTTGTGGGAAGGGTAATCTTGTATAGGTTCAGCAGAGCAGAAGGAAGGTGGCATATGAGATGGGCAAGAACAGTAGCCAAGGACCAGTCCATACAGCAGTTGCTGAAGCAAATGACGAGGATCGAAGCCTTTAACCAGAGTGAGGAGAGAAAGCAGCAGGCTTCTGCTGGGGGTCCACATGATACAGATCCACATGCCTGCTGACTGGGCACTGAGCCATAGAGGCCCTGAGTAGAAGCGGGGCAACCATTGTGTGCTGTCAGATCCATGAAGGGAGAGGGTGACAGAAGGTGGTGGCACATATTAGGACCTGGATCTGGTTTGTCAAGCAGAGAGCCCTGAATGAATTGCTTACAAGGCATCTGCTGTTCATGGCTCTAGAGGACAAGAGGCGACCTAGCAGCTGGCACCTCTGTTCTTAGCCCAGGAGTGGCAGCTGTGAGATGTAATACAGCACATCTGGCCTTGGGAGAATCCACAGAAGAGGAGCTTGGGGGGGGGTTGGGGCGGAAGGGAGTCAGGCAGTGTTGTGGGAAGAACATGTGCCAGGCTCAGGAGACTGTGTAGAGTACATCCCTAGATATAGTGAAAGGGAATGTCCTTGACCACTGATGGGGGCATTGTAGGAGCTACCCAAGTGCTGAGTAAGACCAGCCAGATGACGTCACCCCAGTCTGTGCCATAGATGCAGTTCCATTTTTACCCAAGACAGGAGGCAGCAAGGCTGGGGCTTTGGAGTTGTCCTCATCGGGTCTGACGACCACTCGGAGCTTTTCCCTCTCTGAGGACAACTCCCCTTGTCCTACAGGTGGCAAGTTCTGATTCTATCATATTCTGCTCAAATATCTTCCATAAAAATACTCAAGAGCCCAGAATAACTCAGAACTTAAGCTACTTAAGTTTTCTTTTTGTAAAGTTTGCTTTAGTTTCTGTAAGCTTGCTCTTCTTTTTAAATGTGTGTGTGTGTGTGTGTTAAACTAAAAGTAAAAACCAAAATGTGCCATTTAGTGGAAACTTTTGACCTTTCTTTTTTTTTTTTTTCTTTTCTTTTCTTTTTTTTTCGGAGCTGGGGACTGAACCCAGGGCCTTGCGCCTGCTAGGCAAGCGCTCTACCACTGAGCTAAATCCCCAACCCCCAACTTTTGACCTTTAATAAGTAAATACTTCACACACACACACACACACACACACACACACACACATACACACACTCATGCATACACACACACACAAACACACCTCCTTAGTCACTTGCTCTTATTCCTTGTGAAATCCCTTTCTCTGGGACTTTAGACATAGAGTATGTAACAGCTAATTTTGCACGTAAACTTGATTATATTGATAGTGTGTGGGGCAGTAGAGAAGTGTCACTCACTCTGGGCTTGTCCTTGGGGGCATTTCCAGAGATGAATCATGAGAACTCTGACTTGGGGATGGACTAGTCTATTGATAGATTTACAATATGATAGAATTGTCAAGGGGTGGTGAAAGGCAGGGGTCCAGTCCCAGTTAGGGGAAGTGTGTTCCTGAGGGAGGGGGTGCTTTTGAGTTCGTCTCACCCTTACCCTTTCCTGTGTGCCTTTCTTTTTGTTTTTTGACCACCGTGGTACGAACTGCTGTGTTCCTCCAGTGGCTGAAGCTTCTAAAACTGTGATACCCAATACGTCCGTTCGCCCTTGGCTTCTTCTCTTAAGTATTTAGTCATGGCCGCACAGAAGAGGCCAACACACAATCCTTACTTCTAATCACTTAGAGCCCCTGTCCTTGCCTGTGACTCAGGAGCCAGCCAGCCTCTGCTTCTTTCTCTTCCAGCATCCGTCCTCCTTGTATCCTGGCAGCTGCTCGACTCTCAACATATATGACATCAGCATTTTCAGCTTCCTTGTTCAAGTGAGAACGTGTGGAGATAGTCTTCCTGAGCCTGGCTTCTGTCTTTCTTTTTGTCTGTCTTTCTGCCTGCCTGCCTGCCTGCCTTCCTTTCTTCTTTCCTTCCTTTCTTTTTCTTCCTTCCTTCCTTTTCTTTCTCCTTTCTTCCTTTCTCCCTTTCTTTCTTTCTCTCTTTCTTTCTTTCTTTCTTCCTTTCTTTCTTCCATTCTTTCTCAGAGTTACTCAGTCCCATCCATGTCACTGCAAATGAGAAGATCCATTCTTTCTGCAGCCGGGCAGTGTTTGGTTGTACACAGTACATACGGCACTGCTTTTGCCCATTCGTCAGGTCAGTCAATGGGCAAGTAGGCTGATTCTGTATGTTGGTCATTAACTGTGAATGTTACTGCGGTGAATAAAGAGAGCAGGTGTCATTTCCACAGGAAGCTTTTGCTTCCCTTGACTGTAGACCTAGCAGTGAGGCCTCTCATGCTACACCAGCTATTTTTCCTCTCAGTATGAGTTCTTCTTCAATAATATCTTTTTATTAATTTCATACAATGAATTTTGATCCTATCCACTCCTACCTCCCTAGCCATCCAACCTCATGTCTTTTTTTTTTTTTTTAATTATTTGATTCCAGGTTGTGCTGCCAATATACTCTTGGGTATGGGGCTTTCACTGGAGAGTGACCAGCCTACCAAGGGCCACACTCTCTAAGAAAACCGATTCTTCCTTTCCTAGAAGCTATCAGTTGTGAATAGCTACTTGGGTGGGACTTCCTGCTCGTCTCCCCTCACCAGGCTGATATTTGGTCTGGCTTAAGTTTGTACAGGTCTCCTGCAAAGTTCGCAGGTCCACTGTGAGGTCATAGTTTACATTTTTGAAGAGCATCCTTACTGCCTACACTAATCCACATTCCCACAACTTAGTATAGGGGTCCCTTTTCTTCCATTCTTGTCAGCTTTACTCTTTGGTGACAGCCATTCCCACTACCATGGGGTGACATATCACTGTGAGTTTTTATGCGATCTCTGAGGTTGGTTGATTTTGAACATTTTTCCCCCTGCATACCCGTTGGCCATTTTGTATGTCTTCTGAGAAATGATGACTTAAGTCTATTGATATTTAGTTTAAGGGGGTTCCCGTCACCTGACCTGAGTAGAATTCATATGTTGACTCATTTGTCTGGATACTACACCTCTCTGTCGTTCTCCTAAGCTCTTCTCTCATCTGCTTCTCAGACCATAACTGTGTATATAGGAACATCCCTCTCAGATGCACACATCTCACCAACTACACCTGCCGAGCTGAGATCAAAGAGCTGCCAATCATATTTTCTTATGGATTACCCATAGGATCTGGAATTTGTTAGTCATATGGTCTCATGACCAGATGGGTGTGAGGATCTGCTAACCCTTCGCAGTCATGCACCCTCAAAACTTGGTCTGGGTTGACAAGAATCAAGTGTTCTTGCAACTTCATATTGATGTGGATCTGCAGAGTCCTGATGAAGCAGCACTCCCAAGATGCACAAAGGTAGATGCTGGGAGTCAGCTATAGGACAATGGCTTCCTGAAGCCTCACTATGCTTTTGTTAGCTCCGGTAGCAATCTGGCTGGCCTTTTCAGCAAAGTTGATCTAGAGTTAGTTAAGACTTATTTTTAGATGTATTTATTCAAATTCTCTCTCCTCTCTCCTCTCTCCTCTCTCCTCTCTCCTCTCTCCTCTCTCTCCTCTCCTCTCTCCTCTCTCCTCTCTCTCTCTCTCTCCTCTCTCCTCTCTCTCCCCCTCCCTCCCTCCCTCCCTCCCTCCCTCCCTCCCAAGTTGATCTAGAGTTAGTTAAGACTTATTTTTAGATGTATTTATTCAAAATCTCTCTCCTCTCCTCTCTTCTCTCTCTCTCCCTCCCTCCCTCCTCTCTCCCTCCCTCCCTCCTTCTTCCCTCCCTCCCTCCTTCTTCCCTCCCTCCTCTCTCCTTCCCTCCCTCCTCTCTCCTTCCCCCCTCTCTCTCTTCCTCCCTCCCTCCCTCTCTTCTCCCTCCCTCCCTCCTTCTTCCCTCCCTCCTCTCTCTCTCTCTCTTTCTGTGTGTGTGTGTGTGTGTGTGTGTGTGTGTAAGAGAGCAATGTCCACAGAGGCCAGATGTCAGTATCAGATCCCCTGGAACTGGAGTTACAGACAATTGTGCGTTGCCAGGCATGGATGATGCTGGGAACTTAACTCAGGTGCTGTTGTAAGAGCATCAAGGACCCTTAACCACTGAGCCCTCTCTCCAGCCCGTGCTTAGGCTTTCCTGAATCCATATCTTGTCAATCACAACATTGCAAGGCAGAGAAATCTACTTGGAAACCTGGCTTCTTTCTCATTCATGTCAAGGATTTGTTCTTGTGTTTTTTTGAATGTCCCAGTGATTAAGATTCCATTGCATCCCAGGTGTTTGAGAGGCTCACCTGGACAGTGAATTATGCAATTTAGACAGCGATTTAAGAACAATCAACTAAAAAGAATTGCTTTGTAAATAATTCACAAATCGCTTCTTTGTCTCTGATTCCGTCACACACACCCCATTCCTGCCACCAGCTCATTTTGATTTGTTTTGTTTCTACTTTTGTCCGAATGGATTTTTTGTAGTTTGGCAGGAAGGTAAAATCATGAGGTACTATATACTGGTTTTTACTGGGGTATAAATGCCCCGTGGAGATATCTTAGTTAATCCCACAGAGGATTGAAACTAGAGCAGAGACCGTACAGAAACAAGCACTGTGGAGCCTTTCAGTAGAACTTAATACCTGGAAACTCTGTTACCGCAACAATTAAAGCCAAACTATCCCTTTTGGGAAAATCAAAATCTCAATGCCTGTCACGTGATGGTAACTTGAAACCTGTTATTTCACTTTCCCTTCCACGAGAAATTTACAAGACTTACTTTTCCTTAGTATACTGGATTGGACATGATGTTGTGCTCTGGGTTTTGAGGGAGTGAGTTTATTAAGCACATAGTGAGCAAAAGTAAAAGGACAGATGTCGAGTATCAGATAGAGAAAAGCAGCCATAGATAGAAAATTATCACCACATCAGGGGCTAACAACGTCCAGCAGAAGGTGAATGGGGAAATTGGAGCATTCAGGTGGAGGTCCTGGATCAGTTTCCTCTCTGAGAATGAGCGTCCGCTTTCTCTTCCCCATCTCACACATAGTTATTTACCACACTTTTAGTGCAAGCGTTTTTATTTTGTTGCCAGTGACAAATGTTTTTATTAACACTCTGGGAATTCCATGCAATATATTTTAATCATATTCCTCCCAGGTCTACCTCCCAACCCTCCCCCATGTAAATTTTATCTTCCCCTTTTAAAAAAAAATCAGTAATCCATTCACGCTGACTTGCACTGTCTGTGTACTTACGAATGTGAGGTCCTCCATCAAAGAGTGGACACCTAGGCGTAAAGTTTTTCAATAGCATTATCTGCTTCTTGCCTTTTCTCGCTCCTTGAAAGAATCAGGGAACCAGCCTGACCATCAGAGGGGTTTGAAGGAGATCAAGGAGGCCCTCCTTGCTGCCAGTGTCTACTTTCAACAAGCTTAAACAGGAAGTAACAATTTTCCATGCAATATATTGCACATGCATATCTAAGCAGTGGCCCAGTGTGAAAGAAAGAGACACAAGAGACCATACCTACAGTTTCCTGTGTTCATAGCAATCCAACATGTCAGCACAGGGGCAAAAAATAATTAGTGGTTGTTGCTGGGAGTCGTGGGTATGTGTAGAGCTTGGCTGATTGTCCACTTGATGTCTCAGTTTGAACAGTTTACTTAAAATCATTTTAGCACACCCTTGACATGGCTGGGTTAGATCATGGTCAAAATATGTTGGACTAGATAGCTTTTAAAACCTGATGTACAGGCTGGAGAGATGGCTCAGTGGTTAAAAGCCCTGGTTGTTCTTCCTGAGGAGTTGGTTTCAATTCCAAGCACCCATGTAGTGGCTCACAACTGTTGATAGCTCTGGTTCCAAGAGATCCAGGGCCCTCTGCTGACTTCTGTGGGCACTGCACCCATGTGGTACACACGCACACACAAACACACACATAAACATACACCTACACAAACATGCATATACACATATACTTTTACTAATAAATCTTTAAAATTATTTTAGAGAAAAGAATGTGTTTTCCTTGTGCTAGGAAATGAATCCTTCAAAAATAGATATTAGAGGGTAAAGACTCATGGTGTAGTAGGCAGGAAGTGTCCTTCTGCAGTCAAAAATGGAATGTAGTGTTTCTCATGAGAGTCAAGGAAAAACGTGAAGGAAAAGGCAGTGTTTCTTGCTGAGGGAATTTTTATCATGATCTCCCTCAGTCACAACCAATACCACATATAAAGAGCTTCGTGGAGAGCCATCCATCTACACACACAGATGCTTCTGCATCTCCTTGGGTTGGGGGTGGGTGGATATCGATTGAATGGTCTGATGTTGGACAATACTGTTTCATTCATAATACCCAGTCTTCATTAGCATACATACATATTCATGAAAATTATAAACTGGTCTTTGTGTTAACTATAACAAATGGTCAGAATGACTTCATGCAAAGTTCCATAAATGGTAACTATTTTCACAGCCAATGAACATCAACCAGGAGATATGCCCTCTATAACTGATGGAGAATAATGGAATTTGGAACTTACAGTCTGCTTGCTTTTAATGTGTTATTTTGTAGCCTTAATAGCTCTGGTTCAAATATCCACATACACATATGAATGTGTATGTAGTTGTTAGAGTGGTAATGTGTATATGTGTGTGTGTACACACAGACATGTGTATTCTTGTATGTGGAAGCCAGAAGTTGATAGCAGGTGTCTAGCTCAGTTGCCTACAACATTATGCTTTGAGACAGTGTCTCTCTCTGATCTGCGTTCACCTTGTAGGCTGTACTGGCTGGCTACTGAGCCTCAGGGCTTCTACACCATCTCTACCTCCAGTACTTGGGTTTTAGACACACCATCATACCCAGCTTCCTATGTGGGTTCTGTGGATCTGAACTCAGGTCCTCATGTCTGTATGCACCAGATAGCTTATTGACTGAGCCATCTCCCCCTACACAGAAAATGTATTTTATACATAAAGAAGAGGATGCAGTAGGTGTGTGGGGTCCTTGTCAATGGCTGTGATGTTGAGCAGAAGCAGAGGCCAGCATTTATATCCTGTTACCGTCTGATCCTGTTACTGCACCCTAACTCCTCGCTGCTGGCCATGGACCTCTGCCTCCAATCTCAGAACACACGTAAAGCAGCATCTAGAACCAGGAGAGTGACCTGCTCCCACCTGTGGAAAGCACCGGCAGTCAATGATGGTGTCTCTTTCCATCCAGCCTTGCCATGGCTCCAGGTAGCCACTTGTAGTCCTCCACATTTGACTCTTGAAGCGATACCCACTTGCTGATCACATGCCTGAGGACCAGTTAGTTAGGGTTTTACTGCTGTGAACAGATCCTGTGACCAAGGCAAAGTCTTATAAAGGTCAGCATTTAATTGGGGCTGGCTTACAAGTTCAGAGGTTTAGTCCATCGTCATCAAGGTGGGAGCATGGCAGCATCCAGGGAGGCATGATCCAGGCAGAGCTGAGAGTCCTACATCTCCATCTGAAGGCTGCTAGCAGAATACTGGCTTCCAGGCAGCTAAGATGAGGTTCTTAAAGCCTACACCCACAGTGACACACCCACTCCAACAAGGCTGCACCTTCTAATAGTGCCACTTCCTGGACATATACAAACCATCGCACGTGCAGACGAGGCTTTCTATGATAAGGCACAGTGGCTACAGACGGTGTTTACAGTTGAGATGCTTTTGTGGCAGCCATCTAGTACATGGCATCTCCCCTAAACTTTGGCTTTAATTCTAGCTTCGAGAACCCTGTTCGTGTCGATGTACAGGAAATGAAAAACAAAGGCAGGAAATTATCAAATGATGCATTTCAGACTGAAAGTATCACCCACATCTGTCTCCGTGGGAGTGAGCATTCTTGCTTTCAGTAAATTGAGATTGACTCATCCTTGTGGCTTGAACATTGTCGCGTGTTTCCTTCCAGATGTGTGTGCACGTGGGCTGAAATTTTTTTTCTTTAAAAAACCATCTACATGGAACTTAACACTACAGGCTTTGCCCTAGCTCATTTAAACATCCACCTGTTGGAAGGAAATTTCTTCCTAATATTTTTAGAAGCTTAAAATAGTCTTCCCATACTGTTCTGTATGTGTGATTAATTTTATTTCTGTGGATAGATATCTGAGTGAGACTCAGTACAAAGAAACAGTCTGATCTTTTAAAAGTAAGTTTATTATATTCATGTGTGTGTGTGTCTATGTGTGTGTGTCCATGTGTGCCTGTGTAGGTGCAATTGCCCACAGAGGCCAAAAGATGTCATATCCCTTGGAGTTGAAGTTACTGCCGTTTGTGAGCCACCACAGTGGACGCTGCCTTGTGGTTGCTTCCTGTATCAGCTGACAACCACTGGGCATCTCTCAGGCATTTCTCTCTCGCCAACATCTCCTTTTCTGAATCATGCCTGATTCTGATGCCTCTGAGTCTTGGCTCTGTGGAGCCCCAGGTCTCTTCTTTCCCTCTCCCCCAGGACTCTCTCCTCTTCTTTGTAAAGCACCATCCATCCCCAAACAAAATCTCTGGTTTTGTCTATGGCAATTTCCATCAACAAAAGCAATTTTAATTATATAGATACTGCTTTCTAGATTCCACCTATGAAATTTCCTCCTAACCAAATATGTAAAATTTTCTCTTAAGGCACAGAGATGTAGGGGGAAAAAATAACTTGGCTGTGTGGTTCAGTTCATTGACGTTAGCATGAATTAATTGTATAGTTCAAATATGGCTTAACATAGAAGATGGGTAATATTTGGCCACAAAGGGGCAGGCAAAATGATTGGGGGAGGGCAATGGGATTTGTTGTGTCTTCATCACCTGGACCACATAATCGTGTTTTGGAAAACTCACAGAAGCACAGCAAAAAAAAAAAAAAAAGTAATTGTAAAAACGTACTTAAAACATGGAAGTTTTCTGCACTTTGACAGTAGTGCAGAAATAACAGTACTTGCTGTTGAATTCTGCACACAAGTAAAAACATCACATATAAAAATTTAGCAAGTCAGATGCAGCAGTGTATCAAAAAGGTGGTGACTTGTGTTATCTCGGAATATTCCAGCCATCCTTTGCTTTCTAATGCTGTCAGAAACCCAGTGACCAAAACCAACTCAGGAGGAAGAGGTTGAGTTGGTGCACATGTTCCAATCACTGTCCATCACGGAGGGAAGTCAGGTCAAAATTTCAAGGCAGGAACTGGGAGGCAGGAAGTGAAGTGGAGGTCATGGAGGAGTGCTGCTTACTGGCCTGCTCCTTGTGATTTGCTCAGCCTGCTTTCTTATAGCAGGGACACTTGTCCAGTCATGGCACCACCCAAGTGAGCTTGGTCCTACCTACAGATGGCAACAGATGTTGTGCATCCAGAAAGCCTAGAAAACAGATTGGGAAATGGTTTCACCTGTTGGGGGACATAGGCCTATCTGATTTGATTTAAACATCACAAAATACCCTACAGGCCAGTCCAATGGAGACATTTTCTCATCGAGGTTCCTCCTACCACATAACACTATTTTGTATAATGTTGAGTGGAAAAACAAACAAACAAACAAACAAGCAAGCAAACATCTGAGCCAGTGTAGGACTTTAGTTGAAATTCATCAGTGGAAAATCTGGGCCAATGTGCCCCACCCCCCGAAGTATATGGATCCAGGTGTCAAAGCCTTGACACTACTGTGGTTTGAAATCCATCGTTGTTGGGGGCTGGAGTGGGTTAAGTTCTGAAGTCTGGGATATGTAGTCAGGCTATCTTAGAATCCTGAGACCCATGGAGAGTTTCACTTTATCTCCCCCCTGCTTTAAGAAATGCCTGTAGACATTGCCAAACATCTCCTGGCCCCAAGATCAGTTTCACTGAGATAATATGATTAAACTTCAGAATAAAAGGAGAAAATATGGCTGTTGGATAAAAATCACCTCATACATTGCAACGCTGTGCCTTTATCTTTAAATGGATTGTTCAAGAGGACCGCTCTGCAGTCATCAAATGGGACACTAGATAAGGACAAACACATGGCAGGGAGACCTTTCTCTAGCTAGCTATTCTGTCTTGGTATCAAGTGGGGTATGGAAGGGTCCAGTAGTTTTAGGTGGTTTTCAGTGGTTCTGAAGAGGCAGGCGGTGAAGTGTCTTCTGGGAGCTTTCACTCTTGATGTTTTGCTGTGTGATGACGGTGTTTTACAAACAGCGGGAAGCAGAGTCATTATCCTCCATAGACAGGATCTCTGAATGATGGGTACACACCAGCCCATCAATGAGCATGGTTCAACCTTCACTCACCACAGCTGTCCCGGTGGCTAGGACAACCCCATTTCCTCCATTTTCTTGACAGGTCTTCGATGGTGCTCTGTGCTGACGACCTGGCTGGGATGGGAGACATACTTTCATAAATCAGACTTCAGACTGTCAAGTGGGTGTTATATATGGAATATGGCCAGTCATCCTGAAAACATCAGTGGCCAAGATAACCCCAAATAAAAGACAGCATGATCCTCCCCCTCTGTGTGTGTGTGTATGTGTCTGTGTGTTTGTGTGTGTGTGTGCATACATATGCATGCACATGTGGAAGTCACTTCAGGTGCTGTTCTTCAAGAGATGTCCGCCCTGTATTTTAGGGCAGGGTTTCTCAATGGGACATAAAGCTTACTAATTAGGCTGGGTTGTCTGGCCAACAAGCCCCCAGAATCCTCCTCTTTTCAGCTCCCCATTGCTGGGATTACAAATGCACTCAGCCCCACCCACCTTTTTACATTGAATCCTGGGAGGGGATCTCAGGTCCTCATACCTGAGGAAGTGCTTTACTGACTGAGTCTTCTTCCCAGCCCCTTTGTAATATTTAGGGACCATAATACAGCACTTTAGTGCCTTCACCGTGTGCCCCCTTTTATCCAGAGGCAAGATCTGTGACCTCCTACATTCCAGTGGAGCTACAGAAGGCCAGAACACATTGCCCGAGGCTGGGAGCAGGAAATGAAATGAGGAATCTCTGATGAGAATGGGAACCTGGTCCAGGGTCTGAGGTGTGTTGTGAGCTGCACATGAATGCCCACAGATGTCAACAGATGCTGTACATCCAGAAAACCTAGAAAACAGATGGGGAAATGGCTTCACCTGTTGGGGGGACATAGGTCTCTCTGATTTGATTTAAATATCGCAAAATGGGTACACGTAAACGGATGTCCCACGGGGCCCAATTAATATGCATAATTTTTGTATTTTCACACATCAGTTAATATAAATTAATTTTAATAAGAGAACTGACTGAAGAACGAGGAGACAGCTCAGTGGTTAAGAACACTGGCTGTTCTTGCAAATGACCTGGTTTCAGTTTCCAGCACCTTCCCGGTGGTTAAGATCATCTGAAACACCATTTCCAGGGGATCAAATGCTGTCTTCCTCTGGTCTCTGCTGGTACTGCATGCATATGGTTCACATACATAAGGACAGACAGACATATAGGAAAAACTCCCATACACATACAATAAAAGTAAATACATAAAGAACCGATCCTCTACACTTTTCTCTGCATTCTCAGTGTGACAGGACCATGGTCCTCTGACAGCTCTGGCAAGTGTCTGTGTCCACTGCTGCTGCTGTCTGGTAGTTACCAGCATCTTCAGTCCTGCCCCACCCCCAGCCTGGGCACAGGTGCACCCATTCCTTCATGGTCTCCTCATACTCTCCATCATCAGGGACCATCTTACCATGTGCCACCCTTCTCCAGTCATCATGCAGATTTTTGTAAAGACATTAGTCATTGGTACAGGCCTACCCTAAGACAACACGGCTTCACTTCACCTTACTAGTTGCAATCACAGAGGCCATACTTCCAAGTAAGGCTATCTCTTGAGATTCAATACGGATATTCACCATTGCTTGGTGGAGGTACCATGGTCCTGGGCAAAGCAGATCTGACTTCTGAGCAAAGAGTGGCCATTGGCAAGCCAAAAGCCTAACCTCCTTGATCTTCAAGTCCTTGAGACAAGCAAGAACGTGCTGAACACTGCTGTCTCAACCCCTTGAACATCTGGTCGCTAGATCCCACAGTTGTAGTTCTGTGTCTGGTCACATCTTCTTCCTCCCACCCCAGTGAACTTCACTTGTTGACTAGAGCCTATCACAGCAGGAAAGTTGGCATGGAGATCTTTGATTTCTCTTTTTTATGTAGTCTGGGGACAAGCCCAGGAAATGATGCCATCTGCATGCAAGATAGGTGTTCCCTCCTCTGCCATAACTCTCTGAAACCCTCATATACACCTAGCGATGTGTCTCTGTGTTTGATTCTAAACCAAGTCAATTTGATGGTGAGGCTTAGCCATCACAAAGTCTATCGTTGTCAAGAGGATGAGAGTTAACTGTAGAAATGAGAAATGTACTCTATTGGTGAGAGAGGAAACAGAACTGCCTCATGGCCTCACGGTCCTCATAGAGAGAACACACCAAGAGGAGACACCCCGGGGTCTTGGTATTGTTCTCAGTCCCAAGACAAAGAAAGCACCTATGAGCCCATTAACGAATGAATGGATACAGAAAAGTGGCAGAACTAGATGAGAACCTTTTCATCCTTAAGAAAGGGGGAAGACAGTGTCTCCTGCCACATTTCGGATGACCCCGAGGGACATAAGGTTAAATGAAATAAACCAGGTGCAGAAAAGAATACTGCAGCATCCCATGCACACTCTGGATATACAGATGTTGACGTCATGACCAAGAGAACAGAGTGCTGATTTTCAAGAAGCTGGGGTGGAGTTTCAGGATGGTTTAAAATGTAAATCACACACTGAATCAGTTCTAGACATATCGTGACATGTCAGTCTGAGGACCCTGTGAGGCTTAGCAAATCCCACTGTTTGCTTGAAATTTGCTGAGACTAGATCTCTGGTATTCCTGTTATGTATAAGTGTATACATATGCATGCGCGTGCACGCGCGCTCACACACACACAACTTCTTTGTTACACGTATACCGGGACATATAAAAACACCTCGCACATTTTAAATCTACACCATTCTTTGTCAGCCATACTTCAGCAGAGCTGGAAGACACAGCTTCTAAACTGGGGGTGGGGGGGGTGCGGGGGCATCAGACCCTCCTTGCTGAGCAGGGAGTGACTTTGCAGTGAAGGTAACAATGATCATCACAGCCTCCCGACTTCTTCACAGGTCCCTCCTTCACGTAACACATAGCAACTGATAAGACACAATGTGCTAGATACTCTGAAATTATAATGAGCCAGGAGCCATTTCTTCCCTCACAAAGAAATCTACATAATGAGGTCTATAACCACAAATCCTATGTAATCCGCACTAATCAGAGGAAGGTATGCAGCATTAGGAAGAAAGCCCCTGGCATCCTGCCTTACCCCTAGAGGTTCAGAGGGTCCTCAGGGTGAGGGATGACTCAGTGGGATGACTCAGTGGGAGTCATCCCAGCAGTCGAGGTCCTCCCCCGAAGTCTGCTGTCTTTTTAACAAAGCACATCAGTGGGGCGTGTCTATAGGTGTAAGTGGGTTGCGTTCCAGCTCAAGGGTACGATCAAGTACTTTGATTCCATTTAGATGCCCTCGTTTTGAATAGCCGTGGAGTGGGTTGCATTGCGAATTCATGGCCGGCTAAGATGTTAGTTATGATAACTCGGGCAGCTTTCTATGCAAGCAGTAATTATTCCTCTCCCTGTGTCTCAACAATGCACCGCCCAAATCCTGATGATAGATCTCTCCATATTGTTTCAGCCTCAGCCTCGTAGAGTGGGGAAACTTCCCAAGGTCGAGATTTCTTACCCACTTTGCACTTAGCCACAGAGTTGGCAGGCGATAAATACTTGCGAGACTCAAAAGCCTTGGGGAACGAATCACCACCCTCGAGACAGTTGTCCCCGAGAATTGTGACTACTAGGAAGGGGGACAGATTTAGTCATCTCTAGCATCAACCTGTGTTGCTCCACAGTCAGAAAATCACCCCAAACTTTCAAATTATTTATTTTTATTTTATGTGTGTGAGTTTCTCCACGTGCGTGGCTGTGTACCACATATATGCCTGTTGCCTGCGGAGGCCAGAAAACGGTTTCAACTCTCACGGGACTGGAATTACAGATGGTTTCAAGTCACCACGTGAGTGCTGGAAACCTAGCCCAGGTCCTCGGTAAGAGCAGCAGGTGCTCTTAACCACTGAGCCATCTCTCCAGCCCCAAACTTCTCTATTTAAAAACTGTAAGCAGAGTCATACATTTGCAGCCCTTAGACATTAGGATTGTAGTCGCCACCTGCTCCCCCTACCCTGGGGGAGTTAACATTCTTTAAGTAAGAGGGGAAAAGGAAATGGATTTTGGATAACAAGTAACCATGTTCTTCAAAGGGAGCTTCTGAACAAACAAAGCAATTCATTGTATCCGAGTGTGTTGGCTAGAGCCCAGTCCTGTATTCAGAAACCGGGGGAATTGGGCGCTACACTATCAATTGAGAGTTCAGGGTAAATTTTAATGACACAGACTTTATCTTTTCTTGCTTTGGAAAGTCCGGGACATGAAGTCTTCTGACATTTTGACTCATTGTTCTATCTCTAATGAGCTGATTTTAAAAACAAATTAGACACAGAAAAATTCGCGTGATAATGATACTGTATTTGAGTGAAGTTCATATCCAGTGATTTCTAGATTTAGGGGGAACAGTGGAACACTCGCGTCCACATCCTACTGGTGTCCGAGTAGACAGATAATATCAGGAAAGAAATAGATAGATAATAACTGACAGGGGAATGCTAGAGAACTGAGGGGCTCTGTGGCTGATAAGAGGGGGGCAATCACAGCTGTAGTCACCCCCAGAGTCCCAGAGCAGCTCTTGGATCAGAAATGCTCGACTGGCTGGGAGCTAGTGAGGAAAGAAGTGGGCTAACGGAGAAGAGGCTGCCAGAGTCCGGAAGGAAACAGAGTTATCCATTTGCCCTCAGCCACTCTACACTGCACAGGGATATGGCAACAGTGAGACCACTAAGAGAAACACGAGCACAGAACTGGCGAGAAAAGGGAGAGACACTGTCTTACAGCAGATTTAAGTGCTTACCCCGAGAGATCCCGGAACCAAGACGATGAGTTTCCAAACATTACCATAAACTTCAGAGCTCTTTGGTAAAAATAAAATTGTATCAGAGTGTTACTTTGAGAATATCAGAAAGAAATTTGATTTAAGCATAAACTTTTAATAGAGAAAATTATGAAACATCCTGAAATGTAATTCCACCAAATTACTAGAATAGGAAAGACCTACCATGGCCTTCGATAATGTATTAGTCAGGGTCTCCTAACAGATTTTATACAGTGAGTCTGTCTGTCTCTGTTTATCTCTCTTTCTCAAATATAAATATATATGATATATATGCTATATAATACCTAATATGTGTGGTGTGATATATGATATGTACTATATAATGTGCAATGTGTAACATGTAATATAATATAAAATATGTAATATATATTGGTTTTGTATATAATATTATATATAGGACATATCCCATATATAATATGTATCCAATATATACCCCATATATTATATTATAGTATAATATAGTATTATATTATATGGGGTATATTAAAATGATTTACAGGTTGTTGTCCAGGTAATTTAACAATGGCTGCTTATGAATGGAAGGTCCAAGAATCCAGAAGTTGTTCAGTCCACAGGGTTTCAGCACACATTGGAGTCCCAAAGAAGTAGGCTCTAAGGCCAACAAAGGATTGAATGAGCCAGCAAGGTGAGAGTAAGCAAAAAGCTTCTTCCTTCCATGTCCTTACATAGGCTTCCAGCAGAAGGCACAGCCCAGATCAGAGGTGGCTCTCCCCGCTTCAAATCAAGCAAAAATCCCTCACAGGTGTGCCCCTTGCATTGGGGATTTTAGTTCATTCCAGGTGTAGTCAAGTGGACAACCAAGAATAGCCATCATGAATAACAAGTCCTAGTACTGGGGCTGGGGACAGTGCTCAGAGGTTGAGTGCTTTCTGATCTTCAAGAAGCCCTGACTTCAGTTGCCAGAACCATGTAGTATGATGGTTCCAGCCACCTGAAACTCTAGCTCTACCGCATTCTTCCAGCCTCTACTGGCCCTGGACTAGCGCGCGCACGCGCGCGCGCACACACACACACACACACACACACACACACACAGAGACAGAGAGACAGAGAGACAGACAGAGAGACAGAGACAGAGAGACAGACAGACAGACAGACAGACACAAACACACATACACACTCAGATGAAATTTTTTTTTCTTTTTTTTGGAGCTGGGGACTGAACCCAGGGCCTTGCACTTGCTAGGCAAGCACTCTACCACTGAGCTAAATCCCCAACCCCAGAGATGAAAATTAAATAGCATCTACAAATTGAAAATGTATTCCCGGAAAGCAAGTGACTCCCAAAATTGAAGCGTATATAAAAGAGAAAATGGATTAACAAACGTATATGTTAGTAGTGAATTCCCTCATTACCTGCAAGGAAAGAAAACAGCCACTTGTGACTCGGAGTTTCATAAGGAAGATACCGCACTAATGCGTGGCATAAACAAATACAGGTCAAGAATAAAACCATGTTGCAAAGGGCATAAAACACAGAAAAGCGGAAGAAATATGTTCTGCCCATCAGACCGTCGCGTCCACCACATTAGATGCTATGGGTCAGTAGCACTATGAAAAAAGAGGCCAGAGATAAATAATAATAATTTGCGATAAAGGGAGTTTTCAAAGGACTATTTATATTATTCCAAACATGGCAAAAATGTAAAAAAAAAAAAAAAAAAAAAGCACGCAAAAGAAATGAAGCTAAAGGAATCACTGTGACCAATGTCAAGAAACAGGATTAACTGCGGGAAGAGAGGGGCTTGTTCTGTTCCCTTCTGTGGTATGCAATTGTTAAGTGTTTATCTGAAATTCCGTAGTAAAATACTATACACGGAGTGTAACTCAGTGGCAGAGCGCTGGTCTGTGGTGTTCAAGACCCCTAGCTCCACCCCTAGCATGAAACCCAAAATGGCGGACAGAAATCTCAGTTTTAATTTATCAAGGGCTGGAGAGATGGCGGTGCTTAAGTACCCTTGCTGTTATTGCAGAGGACCAGGCTTTCCTTTCCAGCACCTACGTGGTGGCCCAGAAACTCCTAGAACTCCTACTCCAGGGGATCTGACGCCCCCTTCTGGCCTCCACGGGTACTGCTCTTATGTACACATTGACAAAAAAAATTGCTTTTTTTTTATTTTAACATTTATTTATTTATTATGTATACATCATACAGTTTTCTGCCTGCATGTATGCACCTGCAGGCCAGAAGAGGTCACCAGACCTGATTATAGATGGTTGTGAGCCACCATGTGGTTGCTGGGAATTGAACTCAGGTCCTCTGGAAGAGCAGACAGTGCTCTTAACCTCTGAGCCATCTCTCCAGCCCGACAAAAAAAATTTAAATATTAAAAACTACTCTTTAAAAGTGATATTGATTTTCTTTGGCCACTGAAAAGCACACCACAGTCTTGCACTGAGATCTCTAATGACCTATGCCAGTTATATTAAAAGTTATTAATATATTACATTAAAAAGAAAGCTACTGTTAAAAGTTAATTAAAAATTTAAAAGAGCTGAATCTAGAAATACAATCAATATACATGCCTTGTTAAATGTTTCAGTAGCGAGGCTGGAGAGATGGTTCAGCGGTTAAGAGTACTGACTGCTCTTCCAGAGGTCCTGAGTTCAAATCCCAGCAACCATATGATAGCTCACAACCATTTGTAATGGGATCTGATGTCCTTTTCTGGTGTGTCTGAAGACAGAGACAGTGTACTTATAACATAGAAAATAAATAAATAAATAAATACATACATACATACATACATACATACCCAGGTTCAATTCGCAGTACCTGTATAGTAGCTCACAATCATCTGTAACTCCAGTTCCAGGGCAGCCAATGCTATATTCTGACCTCCAAGGATGCCAGGCATGTGCTGCACAAACATACATACAGCCAAAACACACATGCACATAAATTAATAGCAAAAATGTGATGGTTGGATATGTAAATGAGGACTAGACTTTCACTTTTAAAAAAATTCTTCAAATTTAGTATTAGTTTCTATCCCTGGCAGCAAAGAGAAGAAGAAAAAAAAACTCAATTTCCTCTGTTTTCTTTCCCTTAATTGTTAGCTTCAGTGTCTAACTAAAGATAAAAAAGGAAGACTTCTACAGAATAATGATGAGACATTTGTCTGTAGTTGTTGCTCGGTGGACTGAAGGAGAGAGATCGCAAGTTTCCTTTGTAAAGCGGTACGGGAGGATGCTCTCTTGTAGGTCAGTTGGGTTTTTCCAGCATGGTGCTTATAAATCAGACCTGCATTCTGTGAAATTAATACCATCTGTTTTGTCATGGCCCCTGAACATTTGAAGTCAGGAAAGTAAGATCCAGATAATACAACCTATTGTCTCTCGGTAGCTTATTTTTATGAAGATTGAATGCCGGTATTTTCCCCCTATACTCTGTGTTAAAGAAGAATATTCGTCTGCAGGCAAAGGAGGAAATATTCATGAGCACAGGGAATGAAGGGCTGGGGGTTGGGGTGTGTACCTCCAGTAGCAGCATTCAGGAGGCAGATACAAGGTTATCGTGAGTTTCCAGGCCAGGCAGGATGACTAGGAAGTTCAGGCTAGCCTGGGCTACAGTGTTGAGACTCTTTCTCTAAAGCAAAAGGAGCCCATGCTAAAATACAAGGCCTACATGAACTCAAGCCCCACAGATTCTCAGCATTGAGAGGGGACGTGGACGTGGAGTCTAGTTAAAGAGCTGTTGATAACTTTTGGCATTTTCTGTTTTCTTTAAGTGTGTGATGCCCGATAGGTCGGTTATGCTCCAGTGGAAGACCCCACGTGCAAGAGTATATGGGCGGCAGAAGTTGAACTCAGTGGGTTCAAATACCAAGATGAGGACACGAAGTTAGGTCAGTAGGGAAGTGGGGTGGATCCGAGCAGAGTTAGAGAAGGAAGCTAAATGTCGCGAAAGTACATCGCACAAAATTTTCTAAGGGCTAATAAAAAACAAACAAAAACTTAGGCTACTTAAGAATGTGTAAGCATACCATTCGGCAAATACAATACCTCATTGTGTTAATGCTATCATAATGTATCCATCACTGAGGTCTGTGGTGGCATAAGTCAGGGATGAGCTGGAAAGACACCAGACAGAAGATAGGACCTGGCCAAACTTGAGCTTTTCTGGGCCATGATTATTTTCCCTGCGTTCTCTGATGCACTCACAGCAGACACGGCTATATGTGGAAAGGGTAACAAGTTAGGGAGAGTGCCACCTGAGAAGGGCGCTGGGAGAAAGTTGGAGCATCCTGGGTAGGGCGGTGGGGATGGGGAAGAATGTGGTAAGACCAAATGTACTGGCAGGAGCATGTGCACATGCGTGCAGAAGGATGCCAGTGAAGGATGTCGGGAAGGGGCCTACTCTTTGCCTTCCCATGGCATCATATGATCAGCTTGATGACCACTATAAACAATCTCAGAGTTCCTAGAGTCACGTGACTACCCACTCTCATCAGCACCATTGCACATGAGCAAACTCTGGGCCAGCTTGTCCAAGGCCGAAACCACTGGCCTCCTGTGGTTGTATTGGTCACAGTCGGTGCTCTATATCCACCTGTGGCTTATGCCTTCTGCACTGGGCCATATAAATGTGGTAGAGAGCCATCCCTGAGAAGGTTCTACAGGGTGAGGTACCCCGAGACTCGGACTGAATACCTAGTCCTTTTTAAAAAAATTCATTCCCTGAGAATTCATACTTGTCTACAGTATATTTTGATCATGTCCATTCTTTCCCCCTCCAAGGCCTTTCTGACAGCCCTGGCCATATCTCCCTCCCCCAACGCCATGTCTTCTTTTCAAAACCCACTATGCGCAATCTTTATGTACGTGAGTGTAGGGCCATTCCCCTGTAATATGGGCAGTCTACCAAGACCATGCTCCTGAAGAAGGCTGAGTCTCTCTCTGTGAATCCTTCAAGTGCCAGAGCTCCTCATTAAAGGCATACTCAAAGGACACTGTTTCTGTCCCTCCAAAAGCTATACGTAGGTCTACCATATAACTCAGTCTTTCACTCCTGGGCATACACCCCAAAGATTCTACAGTCCGATAAAGAGATAACTGCTCATCTGTCTTCACTGTTGTTTAGTCCACAATAGCCAGGAAATAGAAACAGTGTGATTTCTATCAACCAATGTTACACAGCAGAATATTATTTAGCTGCAAACAAAAATGAGCCTACGGTTGTAGTCAGGAAGTTGTGTGTTCTTTGTTGTTGTTGGATATGAGAGTCTGCCGTCCATGTCTATGAGCGTGGTGCATGCAGTACCTGCAGTGGCCAGAAGAGGGTGACATATCCCCTGGAACTGAGGTTACAGATGGGTATGAATTGCCATGTAGGTGCTGGGAACTGAACCCAGGCCCTCTGTAAAAACAGCGAGTATTCTTAACTGCTGAGCCATCTATCCCAGCCCAGAGGGTGTGTCCTCTGATGCAAGGCTGAGAACCTGAACTTGATTTCCTAGGGAGTCTGGGATTTAAACACCTATGCTATTAAATGGTCCTCCCGAGGCAGGAAGCTTTACTAGATTTGTATTCGAGACAAATCTTAACTCTTCCTTTCTGGAAAGATTGCAAGCCAAACAGAAGAATTTGTAATTCAACCCACGGATGGTGGAAGCTCTCTTTCTTTGTTCTTTTAAGAGTTTCTTATTTGTGTGTGTGTGTGTATGTGTGTGTGTGTGTGTGTGTGTGTGTGTGTGTGCGTGCGTATGTGTGTGTGCCCGTCTCCTCTCAGAATTTGCAGTACAAGAGATCTTACCTCCTCTAGGTCTTGTTTGTGTGTGAGCATCAACAGACACATTCCGAGCCCCAGTGTATAGGTGGCATTTCTGCGTTGGTCTCTAATCATCGAGAATGCTTCCTGCTGTATTTATGGTATTCGGCTCCTTGGTGTTCACGCCATAACAGACGAATGCATGTTTACCATGTAAAAGCACCTGGTGTTCACACTGCATATGTAAAGAAACACTTCTGTTTGGTCCCGGGAGTTAGAGCCATGCAGGAGGCTTGTAAAAGGCTGTTGAGGAATTAGCTTCCCATATTGCCCCAACTGGTAGAAATGATTCATGCAGGGATTTATTTCCACAGAGTGGATGCTTTTTCACCCAACTCGTTTTATTGCTGAAATAGAAATGACTTTAAAAAAAATAGAAATGCTTAATCCAACAGTCAAGAGCCTTCTCCAAGAGTATCTAGAACACTCCTATTCTTTTGTTTTGCTGTCTTTTCTCCTCATGTTCGAGAGTGAAGTGTTGTGTGAGTGGCCCCGAGATGTATTTTGTTCCTCAGCTACAGGGCAAATTTAACGTCAGCCTGAGCTACACAACAACCGTGACTGTCCTCTCAGACTAGCAGAGTAGATAGAGCATAGGCAGACCTACAATACGATCTTCATTTTAAGTGGAAAAATATTGATTTATTTCATAGGGTGGGGCGTCAGTGTGGAGATCAGAGGATAGCTTGACAGGTGGTTCTCTCTACCACATCTGTCCTGGGAATGAAACTCAGGACCTCGGGCTGGCCTGAAGATATCTACCTCGTGAGCCATCTCACCAGCCATGGTGATCTTTCCGGCGGAGTCCATGGAATTGGCACATAATTTTTGCTATGGAGCAGCTACCTAGCACATACTGATTGCCAGCTTTGAGCTGCATCTCTGCAATGAATTAGTAGCTAAACCAAAAATACATACATGATGAGCAAATAAGGCTGTCACCAAGTGACCATGTGCTGCTGCTGATCTTGGGTATATGGGGTTCCTACAAATCATATGTAAATGCTTTGGTTTAGTAACTAGGAGTTAAAAGAATAATGTTCTATTTTCATAAATGGTATGGGAGAAAACATCCTGGCCAAAATTAATGGGGGTGGGAGGTGATATTTAATCTACACTTCCAGGTTTCAAATCATCCTTCTGGGGAAGTCAAAGCAGTTGTGACTTCATATTCATAGTCAAGATCAGAGAGAAATAAACACAACTGTGCTGTCTGCTTTCTGCTTGAGCTCAGTTCACTTTCTTTGTATACAGCTTGGGGCACTGCCTAGGGAATGGTGCCACCCACAGCAGACTGAATCTTCCCACACTTAAGATAATTACCCACAGGCCAATCTTTTCTAGATAATTGATTTAAGACTCTCTTCCCAGGCGATTCCAGGTTATTTTTGCGTCAATAGTTAAAATTAGCCAGCACAGAGATTTTCATAAGATTAGTGTTTTAGTTAAGGTTTTATTGCTGGAAAGAGACACCGATCACAACTCTTTTTTTCTAATTTTTTTAAATTTACATTTCAAATGTTATCCCCTTTCCCGGTTTCCTATCTATAACCCCCCATACCATCCCCCCTCCCCATTCTTCTATGAGGGTGTTCCCCCACCCATCCACCTACCCCTTCCCACTTCCCTGCCCTGACATTCCCCTACACTGGGGTGGTCCAGCCTTGGCAGGACCAAGGGCTTCTCCCATTGGTGCCTAACAAGGATCAAGGCAACTCTTATAAGAACAACATTTAATTGAGGCTGGCTTACAGGTTCAGAGGCTCAGTCCATTTATCATCAAAGCAGGAGCATGACAAGAGCCAGGCAGGCAGGGTGCAGGAGGAGTTGAGAATTCTACACCTTGTTCTGAAGGCAAACAGGAGAGGACTGCCTTGCAAGCAGCTAGGAGGAGGGTCTTACTGCCCATCCCCACAGTAAACACACTTCCTCCAACAAGGCCACACCTCCTAAGAGTTCTACTCCTGGGCTAAGCATATTCAAACCATTACAGAGGTGTAGTCCATTATCATCATGGCAGGTAGCGTGACATTGAGTAGACAGATATGTTGCTGGAGAAGCACCATTTCCACAAACACAAGGGGATAAGCTGCCTTTGCTTAGTATACCCAGAGTTTGGGATTTTTGTCATAGCTTTTTGGGCTAAGATAAACACACTTAAGTTTGAGACAATCTGGAGAACCCACACAGATGTACACCGAACAAGAGTGGGACCTCATTTTGCTCATGCCCACTGGGCCACACTGTCCTCAGCTTCCTCTTACTTTACACCTGGTTTGGCACGTATGTGCGTGTGGCCTGCCTGGGTATGTGCATGAGTGTTGGAACGTGTGTGAGCGTGTGAATGTGCATGGTCCTATAGGAGTGAGAGGTTGACACTGCTTAGTTACAGAAGCAGTTGTCTGTTTCTGGACCTGGAACTTTCCAATTTGACTAGTCCACCTAGTCAGCTTGCCCCTTTGCATCTGCTGGATACTGGGGTTGCAGGAATGCCAGTTTGTATAGGGAGGGACCAAACTAGAGCTTTGTGCATATTAGGCAGGTACTTTATTGACTGAGCTACAACCCCGGTCTTTAATTTTTCTTTGTAAATTTACTGTCTGGTGTGCATGTGTGCGTGTGCGTGTGTGTGTGTGTGTGTGTGTGTGTGTGACTGACTGCATGTATATCTGTGCATCACATGTGCACAGTACACACAAGGACCAGAAACAACATCCGATCCCCTGGAATTAGAGTTACAGACAGTTGTGAGCTGCCATGTGGATGCTGGGGATTGAATCCAGGTCTCCTAGCAGCCAGTGCTCTTAGCCATGGAGCCCACTAGCTGGTCTCTCAAACATGTAAATCGGATGGCTCTCCTAGTTTCTTCCCACTCAGGATAAAATCCTAAGTCTTTATCAAACTAATTGGAAACTCCCTAAGTTCTTGACTGGTTTTTGTCTGGTCTCCTCCAAAGCCAACCCCATCCTTATTTACAACTTTCTACCCACATGGGTGTCCTTGCTGTCCTTCAATATGTCAAGCACATGCCAAGCTCCAGTCTCTCCTTTTGCCAGGAACTGGCTTCTCATTGACTGCTCAGATGACCCTTGTACTGCATCCAGAACTTTGCTCCAACTCATCCCCACAGACATACACCTGACACCTTCATTAGTCCCTCCACCACATATAAGTGTTACCAGCATGTGAGTTTTGGAGATTCCCCCATCCCCCACCCCCAGCTTTATAACTCTATCAGCTTAGTTCAACACCTATAGTGGGAGCTTATAGCTCTCACCCTCCTCTTCTTTCCCTCAGTATGCATAGCACAACACAAGGCTGGACCTCAGCCAAGGGCTCAGGATGCTCTTTGCCTTGTCTGATTCATATTAACCCCCTTGAGCAATCGAACCTCAAGCCTTAGATTCCCTACCTCCCCCCAACCTTTTTTCAGGTGTAAAAAAAAAAATCCATTTTCAAAGCTTTTCTATTTGAGATTTCTCATTCCACCCAGATACTCTCCAACACCCAACATCTGCTTTGTGAATTTAGTCTGCACTCTGCTGTCTTCTTTGGGGGAGTTGTGTGTGGGCTTTGAATCGATTGTTTTGCTCAGTCTCAGAGAGACGTGCCTGGGCTCTTTGCCATTTCTTGGCTCCACAGACAAATGTCCCAGCCATGCTGGGCTGTGACAATATCCCTGTCTGTCAAACCTTTGGTAACAGGCAACAGAAATGAGTTGAGTCACATGACCTTTGCCCTGTAGGGATTGAGCTGGTTTGCAAAGTATGTTACAGGCAGACCTTTTGTTTACACACAAAGGAAACTGGTCGTTCATGCCTACCACTGAATTTGAGTTTATAACATGCCAAACACAGTCTGAGGGGTCATTGCAACTAGCTGGTCTCCTTTAGTGACTAAGACAGAGCACACACATCTGACCCAGGAGGAAAACTAGGCAGCGTTCATAGGGTCCTGTAACAAAAGGTTCTAGAGTGAAGCCAGTTATATGTGCACAGGAAATACTACAGGACTTCACCCTTCATCTTGGGTAGGCACTTCCCACTTCAAGGGAAGGCCTGCTGACTGCCCACTTCCTCATCAGACCCTCCATCACAAAAGACCCCTCCTCCCTCTCCATTAGCAAACTGACCCTGCTTCCGTGGTACCATTTCAGGATCTTGGGATGCTGGTTGGTTGCTATGTAATGTTGCCAGGTGAACAGAAGAGGAGTCTATGGGACATGCTGGCACCCTGGCTGGAGCAAATGTGAGACTCAGAGTTTGGTTTCTTCTGAAGGAAGGTTTTAGGGATGGAGCTTCAGGGAAGTTCCCAAAGTTGATCAGCACTCCCAAGTATTCCCCCTTCCCCAAGTCTCTATCTGTACTCTAAAAGTGACTCTTCAATATAAGGATGGGGAAACTGACCCATTAGCTAGCACACTTCCTTACAGTCTGAGGGAGGGACTTCTTAAGACCTTGAACTGTAGAGATGGATAGAAATGTAGCCTGAGAACCTAGCTTCCCTATAAAGCTGTTTCCCTCCATCCTCTTTTCCAATTACTCTGAAAGTCAGGTACTCATTATTCCAGAGCTGGAGAAGGAGGGAAGGAGTAGGTTGGTCTGCTGCTGTGTTTATTCTAACGCTAAATACCGGATCCTCAAGATGAGCAGATCCTCCCGCACTCAAAGTAATGCCATGTGAACCTTTTCCCCAAATTTAACTGGTCAATGAAAGGCTAGAGCCTGTGATTGGACAGCAGCGGGAAAAGGTGGGGCTGGAGGTTCGAGTGAGGGGGTTGCAGCTAAAGAAGAGAGCGAGAGAGGAGAGGAATAGAGAGGAGGAAGAAGCTACCATGGACCAGTACTGCATGGCCAGGAGAAACAGCAGGTGACAAGGGACTTTATAGCTAGGGAATGTTAGTATAGCCCTAGATCTGCCCAGTCTATACTTACTTTGGCTTGTCAATAAAATACCTGGATTGTGTCTTTTACACAGACTTGTTAGGATCATAAATTCCTACTACAGAGGGAAATCATGGTACCCCATAGACAGGATCCTCTGGAGCTGGAGTTGTAGGCAGTTGTTAGCCACGTGACATGGGTGCTAGGAGTCCAACTCAAGTTCTAGAAGAGCAGCAAACACTGTCAACCACGTAACCATCTCTCCAGCTCTTAAAATAAATAAGCCTTTTTTAAAAAAAAAAGTAAATAAATGATAAAATGTGGCCAAGCAGCAGATAGGTACGGTGTGCTTCAAACACCAAAGCTGACTGGCGTTGGATGAAATCCTTGGGGTGCCCTAGAGGTAGAGCACCAGCTGAAGCCACGTGCCAGGACTGGATGGGTGAGTGCGAGCTCTTCACTGTTGGGAATCCAGACACAGATATACGGTGTGACATAGTTTGTTCACTGACATGGCCAACCCGGTGACTCACCTATTCCCTACCGAGATGTTGGTAGTTTCCCTTCTCCACATGGAACAATTAGAGGTAATTTGTAAAATATTATATATCTAACTTGGCATTAAAATTATATACTTCCCCCCCAAGAACCTTCCTCCCAAGAAAGAACAAATCACACGGCTCCCTTTCCAATGTGGTAAGTTGAAAATGTCACTATGTAGATTGAACCCCACAGTATAATTGTCAGATCTTCTAGGTACAGATGGGGAGGGTTCCTACTGTCAAAACAGCCCATGGTGGCTTTCCTTAAGAGGAAAGATGAAGATGGGAGCCTGATGGCAGGCCATAGATATGCAGAGATTGACAACCCAGGATACGCTTCGAGTCTACACTGTCATCAGATTCTGCATCTTGTCTCGAAGTTTGCTAATACACCGTAGAAGTTAGGTCTGGTTCCTCTCCCAGCCCCATGCTCCCAGAGATAAGACTCATAATCAAAATAGATTTACAAATACCTTGACTAGATAGTTGGGCTCATCTTTGATTGGATCATAAATTAACCCATTTATTCTGTTCTACGTTCTGCCACGTAGCTAGTTAAGCCTGTGCTGTGCTCAGGCACCGTGTGTCTGTCTTCTCATATCTTCCCAGGCGAATCTCCTGCACCTCACTTTATCCCAGAATTCTTTCTGGCTCCTGGATGTCCCGCCTTCTATTCTACCCTTTCCCATAGGCCTTAGGTGTTTTAATTGACAGGTGGTGCATCCATACAATACACAAGAGATTCTCTCTACAGTACCCATCTATAGTAGTTACTTTCTGTTGCTGTGATAAAGCACAGTGACCAAAAATGACTTCTGGGAGGATTTATTTTGTCTTATGGTTCTACAGGGAGAAACAAGAAGGATGGGGATCACATATTCTGGAAGTAAGGAGGTCACACTTTTCTCCCCATGAAGAAAACAGAGTGAGGGATAGAAGGATGGAGAAAGAGAGGGGGGAGAGAAAGAGAGAGAGAGATAGAGAGAGAGAGAGAGAGGGGGGAGAGAGAGAGAGAGAGAGAGAGAGAGAGAGAGAGAGAGAGAGAGAGAAAGTGAGGTAGGGTAATAGGCCCTTAAGAGCTCACCTCTTCTTCCAGCAACTTCCTCCAGCAAGATTCCATCTCCTAAAGGTTCTATAATATCCCCAAACAGTACACCCACTGGGTGACTAAGTGTTCAAATACACAAGCCTGTAGCAGGAGGTGGGGTGGGTGCCTCTCAATCAAACCATCACAGTTTCTTCCTCCCTCACTTCCCTGCTTGTGCTTTGCATCTTGAATCTGTTGTAAGATTCCCACTTGAGCCCCGTGACCTCTCCCATCATAATCCTCTAATGTAGTTCTTGGGAAAGAAGTAAATGAAACCTAGTATTCCCAGTCTTGGGTTTATTGTTTATGACCTAGCAGGTCTATAACCTTATTTCCTCATATAGTAATTTGCCGCCACAAAGGTTCACTCACTGCTTACCATAGATTTTAGGTCCCTTCCTGATACACACATGTGTCTGTCTATACGCTGAGACCTTCTGTCCCTTATCCTCATGATGGTTCCTCTGTCTCATAATTTTCACCTGCGATTGACCTGTGATATAGTGAGTCCCTCCCTCTTCACTCCATTTTCTAATCAACTGTTATCACACCTCGGTTTGTGCATAGAACTCTGTAATCACACTGTATAAATTGTTTATTGAAACGTACTAGAATTTTTGTATAGGAGATGCTGATCTATTGCTGGATGCATTGGTGGGGACAGGAAGGGGGTCAGAAAAGGAGGCAGGAAGGAGATAGGTCATGACACGACAGAAGATAAATAGGTGGAAGCTGAGGAGATATGTAGATAAGTATTAGAAAGATGATTGATAGGTAATAGATAAGATGGATGATAGATGGGGTTGGGGATTTAGCTCAGTGGTAGAGCGCTTGCCTAGGAAGCGCAAGGCCCTGGGTTCGGTCCCCAGCTCCGAAAAAAAGAAAAAGAAAAAAAAAGATGGATGATAGATTAGATAAGTAGATGGTAGATAGATGACATACATACATACAGACATACATACAGACAGACAGACACACAGACAGGTATAAGGATGTATAGATAGATAGATAGATAGATAGATAGATAGATAGATAGATAGATAGATAGAAGATGACATACATACATACAGACAGGTGTAAGGATGGATGGATAGATAGATGACATACATACATACAGACAGACAGACAGACAGGTATTAGGATGGATGGATAGATAGAGAGATGGATAGATGACATACATACAGACAGACAGACAGGTATAAGGATGTATAGATAGATAGATAGATAGATAGATAGATAGATAGATGACATACATACATACATACAGACAGACAGACAGGTATAAGGATGGATGGATGGATGGATGGATAGATAGATAGATAGATAGATAGATAGATAGATAGATAGATAGATAGATGACATACATACATACAGACAGACAGGTATAAGGATGGATAGATAGATAGATGACATACATACAGACAGACAGGTATAAGGATGGATGGATAGATAGATAGATAGGTGACATACATAAGTATGGATGAATAGATAGAGAGATTAATGATATACATACAGACAGACAGGCATATGGATGAATGGATAGATTGATGGATAGGTAGATTGATAGATTGATAAATGATAGGTAGATGACTGTCAGACAAGTGTATGGATGAATAGATAGATGGTGGATGATGATAGACAGATGATGACAGAAAGATGGTTATGATAGTGACAAATAATAGAGATTGATATGATATGATATGATATGATATGATATGATATGATATGTGTGCATAGCTGAAAGATAGACCCTCATCCCCAGTGAGCTCCCTGAGCTAGAGACCATTTACCCACAGGCTCATTTGAACAACTGGGATCCTTCAGCCCTTGAAACGTTTGCAAGCTTTCTCTTGCCTGCAGCCTAAGTGTCAGCTATGGGCAGGCTCCTCATGAGTGTGCCCACAAGGGTGCCTCCTGTCCTTATCCCGGTGCGTCTCACCATAGAACGTAAGAACCAAAAGAACCTGTTGCACCAGGGCTTTTGAGTAGTAGCTCACAGGTTACAGCCCCTGCCCTCTTGGTCCTCCACTCCCTGTGGTAGCTCGTGGCTTCCTGGTGGTCTCTGGTTGTACAGTATGAGAGGAGCAAATGTGTCACTCAGAGCAATGAAGTTGCCGTGAGTTCTCCGAACCAAATGCTCCCTGAGTGCCACTTCCTACACTGTGTGCACAGTTCAGAGGATGGGAAAATAACAGCCTGTGGTGTCATCTGTGGAAATCGGCAATCAATAGCAACCCCCGATTATAGCAGGCACTTCTCTGCACCCTGGGAAAATGCCAAGAGAATAGTAATACCCTTATCTTCCTGTACCCCCAGCTCCCAGCCCTCAGTTGTTTTTTTTTTTTTTTTTAACCTCGAGAAGTAGGTTTTATCCAGCCTTGGTGACACAAGTGTGTCGTCTCAGCTACTTGGAAGCCTGGGAAAAGAGGGTTGCCATTCCAAGCCATCCTGAACTACAGAATACATTCAAGGTCAGTCTGGGCAACTTGGTGAGACCCTGTCTCAAAATAAAAAGGGTGAGTCAGGGCTCATTGGTGGAATGTTTGCCCCGTGCTCTCGAGGTCCTGCACTACAGAAATCAAAGATGGATTTCTTGTTAATTATTTGTATTGAAAGGAGAGAGGCTTCTGCTTTCCACAGCCAACCCCCCGATCCCCTCTCAAGACTATATGTCATTTAGTTTTATGGAGTAAGTTAGAAAGGTTAAGTGCAGACCGTGATTTAAAGTGGGCATGCTTTCAAGACCCTGGGAGTCAAGAGCACTGAGAAGGTAGGTTTCTGACCGCCCCCCCCCCCCCCAGTGATGGCTACACGCTGCTGAGGGCTGGATGATGAACACCCCATCTCCCACACAAGCAGGACTCTGGGAGCTCCTGGTAAAAGGAGATTTGTACATGGCTATTTATTTGGAGAGGTGGACAAGTGCCCGCTGAGATTTCTGTTCTGAGATACAGTGTGAACGGGGCGGGTACTGAGAACGGAAAGCCCTACCCTGCCTGTACCTTTGACCCAGAGAGCAGGGACAACGTTGCTAATGTCACCTTAACGGTAAAGATGGGGTTTTTTTTCTGCTTCGGTTTCTGGAGAAAATAAAAGACATTTAATAGACCAATGAATGTGTTTATGTGGTGCGTGTCCAGCAGGGACAAATACAAATTAGAGTCAGACTGGGACTGTCTGTATATTTTTGCACATATTTGTAAGTTTTGGTAAAATATAAAAAAAAATGATATAGATGTAAGTATCCAGACACCACCCTATAATTAACAAGAGTGGTGATTTATCAATTAGCCCCTGCATGGTGCGTTAAGAAATAAAAGTGCTTGTATTTAAACTAGTCTTTAAACCTCTTTTATCTTTGGGCAGAATGTCAATGTAGGTTCTATAGGAAAAATCCAGGAGGCTGGAGAGAGACTCTGCAGTTAATGTATGTAATGCTCTTGCAGAGGACCAACGTTCCGTTGCCAATACCCTCACGGTTGAGCACCATTAACAAAAGTGCCAGAAGATCTGTCGCCCTCTGCTGGCCGCTGTAGGAACTTCACTCACATGCACATACTCAGAGACGCACATGCGTGCACAAAAAATGGAAAAGGATAATTGTTCTTTCAAAGATTCACTAGCAGCCAACAAGGGTGATGGTGGTTTCTTCAAGCTCATGGAAATTCATTCTGCTAGGGACCCAGGGATGGAAGTGTGTTTCTCAGAAGATCCTTATTCCTCTGTCTTATCACAATCTCTGGGGTCCTTGTTCCTAGGATCTGATACCACAGTAAAGGGAAGAGAGGTAATGGACAGGCAGTGTCCTCTTAAGGATAAGATCTTGGCCAGGGACTAAGCCACTACCTAAAGACTATACATGGACTGACCCTGGGCTCTGACCTCATAGGTAGCCATGAATATCCTAGTAAGAGCACCAGTGGAAGGGGAAGCCCTGGGTCCTGCTAAGACTGAATCCCCAGTGAACATGATTGTTGGGGGGAGGGCGGTAATTGGGGGAGGATGGGGAGGGAAAGACCCATATAGGAGGGAAGGGGAAGGGGTTAGGGGGATGTTGGCCTGGAAACCGGGAAAGGGAATAACAATTGAAATGTAAATAAGAAATACCCAAGTTAATAAATATGGAGGGAAAAAAAAGGATAAAATCTTGGAATCGTACAAATGACTTATTCCCATTTCGTACAAATGCTGTATCTCTCCACCATAGCAAATAACATGGGGACCATGAAAGAAAGTCCTAACTGGATTAAAACTCAAAGAACAGATGACTGTGGGGTGCCCAGGCCCACTTTATGCATCTACAATACAACTCCACAACCTCAGGCTCAGGGAACATAACAAAAGACGGGGCGGAAGGATCATAAGACCCAGAGGACCAGGATGGCTACAGGACAGTGTTTGCCACAGGTGACAGGGAAACTGTACCTTGTGGTCAAAACAATATGACCACCGAACAAGACTTGAACAATGGCGGCACCGGTTGGATGGGGTCACCTCCCAAGGCTCCACCCCTAGATGAAGAGCTATAGTTCCAAGATGGAGGAGGGGGATCTATTTACCCCTGCTCCTTGGATATAGCCAGGTGCTTCGATGTAGATAGATTTCAAGCTTCCTTTACACTCCACAGTCAACACTAATTTCTACTTTGCATCCTCCACTCTTCCTGGTAGAGGGCTTCCTGAGGTTTAAGGTCTGGCATGGTACCCTCACCTGAGGGCTGTTTCTGTGTTGGGACGGTGAGCATGGGTGTGGGTGTTGGGGTTGCGAGTGTGCTCTCGTCTCGAGCCCCATTTGGGTGTTTTTTCCTTTAACGCGATTCATTTGGTTGACAGCTTCATACATTTACACGATGAACTTCAGTCATTTCCACTCTCGTTCCCATCTCCCTTCTACTTTAGCCCTTCCCAACAAGACTGTCCCCCTACGTCCATGCCTCGTGTGTGTGTGTGTGTGTGTGTGTGTGTGTGTGTGTGTGTGTGTGTGTGTCTTACTGAGTTTAGTTAGACTCCCCTGCCTCAGCATGGGTGTGAGGTTGTTTGCGGGATCAGCGGCAACTAACCCATCAGCAGCTACACCATAGAAGAAAATGGCACAACCCTTCCTAAAGCCATTAGCAACCAGTGGTCCCTCAAGGAGAGGTGTGGCCTCAGTCCCTGTCTCTCCCATGACACAATGTTCATGGACCTGATCTGCACAGGCCTTGTATCGTTAAGTTCATGTGTATGAGGGCCAAGCCACTTCCAGAAGATCTCTTCTTGCTATACATCTCCTCGTCTCCTGGTTCTTATATCCTGTCCACTCTCTTCCATGATGTTCCCTGAGCTTTGAGGAGAGAGGCACAGTTGTCCCGTTTGGGCCAGACATTCCACCATCACCTAATCTTGGACCTTGGCCGGTTATAAGTTTCTTTGTTAACTGCCACCCATTGCAGCGCTCTTCCAGGAGAGCCCGTAAAACCCACATGCACTGTGTGCACTGCTGAAGAATGGCTGGTGTATTTAGCAAGTCATGTGACCCCCACCACTCCATTACTAAAACATCCCTACCCTTAACGGATGAGTTAGTTTTCCGTTTTTGTTTTGTTTTGTTTTGTTTTGTTTTTCTCACAAAATGCCATGGCCAAAGCAACTGACATCGAACTTATTTGGGCTTACTGTTCCAGAGAAAGTCCATAATGGACGGGGGTGGGGGGATAACAGCAGGAAGCTGGGAGATTTCATCTTTAGCCTCACAGAGGATTTGGAGAAAGAACAGGAAGTGGGACAGAGCTAAAAACCCTCAATGGCCGCTTCTGGCAACATAATTTCTTGAGCAAGGTTCTACCACCTAAAGGTTCCATAACCCCAGACAGCACCACCAGTGAGGGATCATGTGTTCAAATACATGAGCTAATGGGAGAAATTTCTTATTCAAACTACCACACTCTAGAAAGTTCCCTACCCTCAGCCAGTGTTTTCTCCCTCCCAACTCTCCCTCTCCCTCCTCCCTCCCTCTCTCTCTCTCTCTCTCTCTCTCTCTCTCTCTCTCTGTGTGTGTCTCTGTCTCTCTTTCTCTCTTCCTCTCTCCCTTCTTCCCTCCCTCTCTCCCTCTCTCCCTCTCTTACACACACACACACACACACACACACACACACATACACTATCTCTCAGTAGCTATCTCTATAGATTTAGTCTTTTGCAAAATCTAATGTTAATAGAGCTACAAAGTGTGTGTGTGTGTGTGTGTGTGTGTGTGTGTGTGTGTGTGTATTCCCAGCTTTGCTATGCTTAGTCGGCATGGTGCCATGTATAGGTACATACATCTGTGGGCATCCCTGGGCACAGAGTTGCACAGCAGAGCCACCAAGTCACCATCGTCTTAACCACCCCCACCCTCAAAGCCTTTCCTTAGTAACTCCCCGTCTGTCTTCTCAGATCCAGATGGGCCATATTTGGGAATCCTTCATCTTATCTGTCAGAGAAACCTCAGGAGAAAGAGTCACATTAGTCCAATGGATGGTTGTTTCCACAGCAAGGGTTGGGGGAAAGACACTTAATATTTCTTTACTGACTGATCTCAGTAATTTCATCCTTCTGGGTCTGGCCCTTCAGGACTGGGGTGGGGTAATAATTCAGCAGGAGCAGGTAATCTCCCATGTTTCAGCTGTGTATTCCCAGTTCTTACAAATGCGCGCTGAGGGAGACAGGAGTGGGCTGGGAGATCTCCCCAGTGTTTCTGAGCAGAAGTCGTAATTGACAGCAGTACCTGCAACCACTGGCTAAGAAGCCGGTTTCTTTCTCTTTTCTTCCCCCTGTCACCGAGAATCACGCAGTTTGATCAACAGCTTAGGATTCTCAGCTTGTTACTGAGAGAGAAAAAAAAATGCGGTGCTGGCAAAACCACTCAGAGAGTGGAGTCATTTAATTCAATTTGCGATTTTTGCCTTGTTACAGAGAAAACGGTGATCATGAAAGACGTTGTTGCTTCTTAAAATTGTCAATGAGGCTCTTGTCAGGGAAAATATGTCTTTTCCCCCCAGGAAGCAGAAGACTTTTCATTTCTGAGACCTCCTGAATTGTCCCTGAGTTCTGGGGTTTATGTGGCAAGGAAGGAGCCCAGTGAGGGGGCTTTGATAGTAATACTTGTTCTTCATTGTCTCAGTGCCATTGCAAGTTGTGTTGACATCTCTGAGTCATGCCTGTCATCTGCAGGGGGGAGCCAATGTTCACCCGCATGAGCTGCTTGCCTCCATTTTAAGCAGCTGGTATCAGTTTGTCTTCCTCAGAGAGAAGCTACTAAAGCCTTTTAAGAGGAAACAGAATAGTCTGTGGGGAAGGAGAAAGTGGGCAGTAATCACCAAAGCCCCTGAGGTATCATAGAAGCTGTAACAATGAAATCAGGGAAAGAGCCTGGTAAGGTAGCTCAGTGGTTAAGAGCATTTTGCTGCCATCTGGGTTCAGTGGCAGCACCCAGGTGGCAGCTTCCTGTCTCCTGTATCTCCAGTTATGACTTATCTGGCACCCTCTTGTGGACTCCATGGGCACCTACACACATGGTGTGCACACACACGTGCACATATACACACAAATAAAAATAAAGTAAAATAAAAATGGGGAAAGAAAACTCTAAGGGCTGGCTGCTGCAGCCTAGACTGAGAACAAGAGTCCTTATTGCACAAACTGTTGGTACTCTCCTGGCCTGCTGAAGCAGAGCCCTTCCCTGATCCCAAGGAGGATGCAGGAAAGGGTCCCTAAGAACGCACGGCATCTCCACTTTAGTCTCTCAACTGTCACCCCATCAGAAATGGGTTGTGCAAATATTTCTGAAACCAAGAGGCTCACTAGTGTTAGGCAAGTGATTCTCTGCCCTGAGTCGACATCGCTAATGAAAACCCTATGTGGTTAAAAAAAATTAATTAATTAAAAACCACTAATTTATTGATTCACTCATTCATGTATGTATTCTGAGCCTCCACAGTCATGCAGGGCATGCTGTGCCAAGGAGATAAAAGATGAGCCCCCCTCCATGTCTCTGAGAGGGAATTGTAAATCTGTAGAGAGAGATGGAATCTATTACCCAGACAGAGATTTTATTGGTCTGCATGATATAGATCCAACTGTGTTTAAGTTAACGTAAACTCTTTGTCTTAGGGGAACAACACGCTATCATTTGCAAACCTGAACTTTTAGTAGCCTAAGCTTCTGAAAAACTTACATGTATGTGTATAGATATACATATAAACATTAATGTGTATGTACATGTGTATTTTATATATGATGCACTTCATATATATGATGCTTTCCATGGGCTGCCATCTCTAACACTCTGTCATGCCATTGATGGTTAGCAGTTCCTCTCCTCAGGGTGGACCAAACCCCAAAGACTACCATTGCCTTTGTTAAGGTTTTAGTGCTGTGAACAGACACCATGACCAAGGCAACTCTTATAAGGACATTTAATTGGTGCTGGTGAATAGGTTCAGAGGTTCAGTCCAGTGTCGTCATGGTGGGAGTATGGCAGCATCCAGGCAGGCATGGTGCAGGAGGAGCTGAGAGTTCTCTATCTTCATTAGAAGGCAAAAAGGAGAAGAATACCTTCCAGGCAGCTAGGATGAGGGTCTTAAAGTCCCATGCCCAGAGTGACACATATACTTCAATAAGGTCACACCTACTCCAACAAGGCCACGCCTAGTCCAATAGGGCCACACCTTCCATTAGTGCCACTCCCTGGGCCAAGCATATTCAAACCACCACATCCCTTCCTCTTACATTCATCTCAACACCAAAGGGTAGCAAGTGCCAATCTCCAGTAGTCCTGTCGTGTGATTTATTTTTGCTTTGTTTTAATCTGGCCTGCTCGGTTTTTTTTCTTGGATTTTATGCCTACCTGGTCCTCTGAGGGTTTGAATTTTCCACATTGGATGTAGGGTGGATGTTCTCAAATCGGAGGGGGCACCCCTCTCAAGATCTCTCAACTCTATAGGCTCCCAAGTCAGTCACCTTGGGGTAGAAGGGTTTCTCTTCTGACAGCACAAATGAAGGTTGTTCCTTCTCAGCTCATCCATGAGGCAGGGGCATATCACAATCCCAGGCTGGCCAGGAGACAGCACTTGCTCAGCAAGCCTACATTTCCTGTGCATACATACACAGACCTGCAAAATCAGAGTTTGCTGGAGAAGTGGGGGTGGGGTAGATTTTGTATCACCTCCAATATTCCTGACACCTTGGCCTCCAGGTTCCTGGAACTTTTACAAAGCTCCACTTCCCAGGACAACTTAATCCAAATCTCTGGGTTAGGAGCCAGGGTAGGGATTCTGAGAAATCCACCCTGGACATGTTTAAATATAACCAGCCCTAAATCTAATGCTTTCTCAGTTCTAATAAACCCTTAGTCCACAGGGACAAGGAAGAATTCTGGGTGCTGTCACTTCATGGAGCTGGGGAAGGAAGGGCCTTGTGTCCCAGCTCTCTAGTCTAGACCTCAGTGAGAACATTTCATCAACTTCTGGCCTTTACATGTCTCCTCTTCTTCTAGCTCTCCAAATAGAGATGTTCCCATCCAGTGTTCTCTCCCTCTTCCTGTCCTTCCCCCTCTCCCCTCCCTTCCCTCTCTTGCTTTCTGTCCACTCTAGCTCTATCCCCCATAATATGTGTGAATCTTGAGTGAGTTATGCATCTGAGATGTTTGGAACAGGTACATCGCAGACACAAGATGCTACCTCCTAGCGAGTGTGCGTTATATCCTCGGTGACAGGTTGGCAGTGACAGCGAGGCCTCAGGAATGAGTGGGCACGCATGAGGAAAATTCTACAGTGGCGATGCACCCTTAGCAGTGACTGTTAGGGAAAGTGGGACGCGCCCATGAAAAGACTTCAAATACACCTGCTGCCTCAGCTACTCTGTGAGGCTGCAGAAATCACTCAGTCGTTAGAAGCACTGGCTGCTCTTGCAGAGGACCTCAGTTCAATCCCCAGTGCCCACAGGGCCACTCGTGCCACTCTGTAACTCTGCTACTGACATTGGAGCTACAGCTAGCGTCACTGTCAGCTGTGGCATTAGTGTTTGTGATGGTTTGAGTGAGATGCCGCCTGTTGGCACTGGCCTTTGAACACTTAGTCCATGGTTGCTACCACTGACTCAGAGGTCTAGAGATACAGACTTACTGGGGAAGTATGTTACCATGTTACTGAGGGCGGGGCTTGAAGTTTCAAAGGTCCCTGTCATTTCCAGTGTTCGTTCGTTCTCTCTCTCTCTCTCTCCTTCCCTCCCTCTCCCTCCCTCTCTCTCTCTCTCTCTCTCTCTCTCTCTCTCTCCCTCCCTCTCCCTCTCTCTCTCTCTCTCTCTTCCTCCATCACTCCCTCCCTCTCTCCCCCTTCCTTCCTCTCTCCCTCCCTCTCTATATCTCCCTCTCCTTCCTGTTTAGAGTTTAAAATGTGAGCTCTCAACCACCCCTCTCAGTCCTCCCTGTCCCTGCCCCTGCTCCTGCTTTACTGCCCCCTCCCACTCCTACTTTCCCGTTCCATCCCCACCTCCTCCACCTTTGCTCCTGTAGCCACACACAAGATAGCCATGGACTCTCGTCTCTGGAACTGTAATCCCAAATAAGTCCTCCCCCGTGTAAGTTGCCTCAGCCTTGGTGTTTTTATGTCAACCATAGAAAAAGGACTAAGACAGCATCTATCCTAGTTGGTTTCTCCCACCATGTCGGTGATGCTGTGATCACGCTACCCTGGGCCTGAGAGGCATAGTCACTATGTTTTCATCATATGATCCCTTAGCAACAGACACTTTTCCCAAAAATCTGGGACCGATGGAGTTCTTACCCAGGTATCAGGGATCCCAGTGTCAATAGGCTGGTGTGTGTGTGTGTGTGTGTAGCCCATATGTCAGGTGATCACACAAGTCCCTGTAGCAATGAGCTATCAAGAGAGTATGCCTCAGGACTGGAGAGATGGCTCAACGGTTAAGAGCACTGGCTGCTCTTCTAGAAGACCTGGGTTTGATTCCCAGCACCCACATGACTCACAACCATCCGTAAGCCTAGGTCCAGGGGATCTGACACCCTCTTTTGACTTGCAAGGACAACGTATGAATGCGATTCGCAGACACATATGCAGGCAAAACACCCACACGCATAAAATAAAAATAAACCTTAAATAAATAAATATACACACCTCCTAGTCGGCCAGTCTGGAAGAGTTCTTCAGAGGCAGATCCAGGGCAGCCTGGAAACTGTTTCTTGCTAAGCGCTCTGACTCCTGACAAAGTTAATTGGGAGGGTCCAAGGCTCACCCTCGGGTGCTGATCCCGACTGAGCCTCTGCCTCGGGTGTCAGGGTTGATCCCAGCCTTTTCCCTAATAGCTCTCTCTAGAGAATAGTTAAGTATGCACTAGCGGTTGGCTGTGGCTTATTGCGCTCTGAAATGCAATCATAAAATATGCAGCACAAGATATTGTTTGTCTTCTGTGTAAACAATCCAAGCTCTAAATTATTGAACCTAAAGATGAGATGGCGAACCATCCCGGCAGTTAATCTTGTCTTCTTACCATCCTGTCAGAGCATCAGAGATTTGATTTGTGTTCCCAACTAATTCTTGCTGCATATTTAAAAGAGGGAAAGAGAGAGGGGGGAGTTTTTTTTTTTAAGCCTTGTTCTCTCAAAAAACCAAGCAGACATTGAGATAACAATTACAGGGCTGTAGGTGGGTGGGATGCAGAGGAACTGTCTGCTTACTTTCAGGTCACTGGGAATAAAGGCATGGAACTCTCCGTCCACATAAGTCTGAGATACAGGATGCCTCCAAAGCCCTGTAGCAGTTTTAAGTGCTCATTTGGAAGATGGCTCGGGAAGCCTGTATGTTGGAAGATGTTTACCTAATCGTGAGCATTTGATATGCACTGATCTGCCTCTAACCATGGGTAAGCAAAGCACCCTCCTATAAGGAGCCTGATTGCCTCCAATCTAGTAAACTAGAGAGCTAATTTCTTCTTAATATCCCCAGATCTTAAATAGGAGCCAGGCACCGTGACATATGGCTATCATCCCACTACTCCAGAAATGAAGGCAAGGGGTTTAAGTTTATCCTTGGCTGCCTAGCAAGTTTGAGACCAGTGTAAGATCCACATGACCCCACCTCCAACAACAACAGCAGCATAATTCTTAAATAGGGTCCTTCATCTAAGGGGCCAGCGTGTACTCAGATGGTCTAAATGGGTGGGGAAGTCAGGGGGACCCTGTCTGAGGCTTGAGACCTCAGCGAATGCACAACACAGCTGGATAAGAGAGGCTTTCAAAATGTAATCTTGCATTAGGAGACATGGGGCAGGCCAGCCAGCCTGACTCCGAGATCTCCATCTTGGCTCAAGAAGCAGATGGGTCTTATGCTTAAAGTAACAGGAAGTTAGGAGCAGACCATCTGGGAAGGCCTCACTATCCGTACACAGCCATGAAAGCGCAGAGTACTGCCATTTCATTTGTCCAGAAGCCAGGGACCAGGGTGACATTTTTACCTGGAGAGAATGAATGAATGAAGCTTAGAGTTGATCTCTAGCACATCCCATTCTATCAGGGTGAGGTTTGAAACCAGCTGTCTCTATTTTCACTAATCTGATTCATTTTAATTCACTTTTTTTTTTTTTGAGACAGGTCTCACTATATATCCCTGGCTATCCTGGAACTTGCTACATAGACCAGGCTGGCCTCGGACTCACTGAGATGCCCTTGTTTCTGCCTCCTGAGTGTGGCTTATTAAAGTCACGGGCCACTATGCCTGGCTCGTTTGGTTAACTCTTAAACTTCCAAGAAGCTCTTCTGAATTTCCAACCCTGGACCTGGCAGCTGGAGACTGAATTTTCTTTTCTTACACAAAATACTGCACTTTCATTATTTTAGCGAAGGTTTTGCTAATTAAATTGGCCCCTGGGCACGTTCAGTGCCAATCCCACCAGTCCTCCCTTCTGCCCCTATGGGCAGACATGTTCTCAGATCTCTCCTATGCAGATTTGGTGCTGTGCTCAGCGATAATTTCCCGCCCAAGAGCCTATGTGTAAGTGTGCACACATGCACATTTGCACAGGTGTATACAGATGTGGATGCTAGAGGACAGTGCCAACTGTCATTCCTCAAGAGGCTTCCACCCTGTCCCTTGAGGTTGGGTCTCTCATCTTTTTACCTAGACCTTGCTAATTCATCTAGTCTGGAAAGAACCAGTCATCCGTCTGTCTCTACCTACCCAGAACTGAGATTATAGAAACTGCTCGCTGTGCTCAGCTTCTAAAGCATGGACTCTGGCCACGAACTTGAGTCCCCATGCTAACAAGGCAAGCCGTCTTGCCTTGTTTCTCATAGAGCCATCTCCTCAGGCTCCTCTGTGTGTCATTTTAGGTTCTGGTCATAAATGTACAAAGGATCATCCTTCCGTTGAGAAAAACTCTCACCTTCAAAGAAGGATGTGTATAGAGTTGGTGGTAATAAAAGAGTAGGGATTTTCAAGGACCACCAAGCAGTTCTGTTTTGATGGGAGTATACACACTTCCTCCCAAAACATCCTATTTGACCAAATTGAAGTGGGATGCAATAGTGGAACCCATCGTTCTGGTGTGACTCACATTTCCCAGAAACCCCTTTGGAGTTGGAGAGAAGACCTCCCCCATCCCTGCCTGCGAGTTGAGGCACCTTAATCAAATGCGTGTCAGCAAATCTGGACTGGGGTTTCCATCTGGACTTGGGCACATGGGATTGCTGGTGCAGACTGAAGCTGACGGATTCACGGATTGTTCCTCGCCACCGTATAATCTGTTGAATCACACAGATTTGAGTAGAGACCAGGGTAGGTCTACAGTGCTGTCTGAGCATTTATTCCTGGAAGCTGGCGACCCAGCTTCGGGTCTACAGTTTAGACACTTCAGCAACCCCAAAGGTCATTAATTCTCTGCAATAGACAGAGGAGCCCTTGAGGATTCAGCCTTGACCAATAGAAACCAGACTGAATGAAAGTTATACAAAAATCCCAAGAGGGTAACAGACTGCCCTGGTGCTGACAGCCACAAAGAAATCCAAACATCTAGCCGTGGATGACTCTTGGGGGTTAGGGAACAGTGTCAGAGGATGATATCTGAGTATACGTTCATCCATTCTCATTTTTACTGACTCGAAACACTGTAGATAATTTTCAACAAGAGACTCAGGGACGCGACAGCATCTACCTAAGTCAGAGTTCTCTAAGGGGACAGAACCAGCAGAATGAATATGTCAAGAAGAATTCTCTAAAATGGGTTATACATTGCATGCTGGGAAGTCCTATACAGGTCATCTACATGCTAAAAAGGCTAAGAACCCATTGAGTGCTCAGTTCATGAGAACAAATACCTCCAAGTCCTATTCTGGTATCAAAGGTCTAGAGTGGTGATTCTTAACCTATGGTCATGACCATAGGTTGAACAACCCTTTTGCAGGGGTCCCATATCAGATATTCTATATATCATAATTAATAATGGTAGCAAAACTATAGTCATGAAGTAGCAATAAAAAGTTTTATGGTTGGGGGGGTCACCACACCGTGAGGAACTGTATGGAGCATTAGAAAGGTTGGAAGCCACCGCTCTAGAAGATTCCTGAAGAGGTGCTCATATTTGGTTTGTATCAGAAGGTCAAAGAATGTGTGCTCTCATGTCAGCTGAGGACAGCAGCACTAAGCACAAATAGGTGTCCTCAAAAGTACCCTTCTTCATATCTAGGCTATTGCTTCTGCTGGAAGGTGCCTCCCATCCTGGTGGAGGATCCTGGCTACTCCAGGCAATCCTTCCTGAAAAATGTCCTCACAGACCCACCCACAGGTCCATCTCGTAATCAATCCCAGATGCCTTCAAGTTGACAAAGTGAGCCATACCAGCGTCAGAGTGGGTTCAAGACATGTAGAACTACATCTTACATAGACGTGGCCATTGCCTACCTTAGAACATTCCAGAAAGGTACTTTGACAGCGCCATGAATGAAGTAGTTTTACATGAAGCTCGCGAAAGATGAGCAATGACTTATAATTAGGTTTCTGTTGCTGTGATAAATGCCATGACCAAAAGTAACTTGGGGAGGAAAAGGTCTATTTTCACCTTACACCTCGTAGTTCATCATCTAGGAAAGCCAGAGCAGGAAACCTAGAGGAAGCAGAGGCCATCGAGGAATGCTGCTCACTGGCTTGCTTCCCATGGTTTATGTAGCCTGCTTTCTTAGAGCACCCAGGACCACCAGCCCAGAGTGGTACTGACTTCAATAAGCTGGATCCTCCCACATCAGTTATTAATCAAGCATATGCTTCACAGCCACAAACACAGACCAGTTCAGGGCAATTGACTCTGACAGTTGGGGTTCATTCTTCGCAGGTGACTCTGGGTTGTGTCAAGTTGACAGCTGAAGCTAACTCTGGTGACGACCTAGTCACCAAAATTCTCAACAAGGCAGCAAAAGTTGAGATGCAAAGACCGCCACCCCCTCTGCCTGTCATTTATTCACCATAAAAATTGTACATGGACTCGTGGTAGATAGTCCTTGTCCTGGGAATCAGTTCTCTCCCGCTTCCCTTCACCTTTCAGCCACTTCCATCCAGTCATTGTTTATTTCATGGTGGAGATCCAGGCCCTTGTGTTGTCTGTCATGGAACAATCCAGCCGCGGTGCTTGGGCTGGGCTCTTCCAATGCACCCTTACCTGGGAGTCATCCTAATAGAGGGGTGTCTGTCTAGCTCTGTGTTTTAATACAATGGACAACCAGCGGTTAGTGTTTTTGCTGGGGCAAACCTCTGAGCTGTAAGTATTGCCTGCAGACACTTCTCGATGATGATTACGGTAATACTCAGTAATTGAATCCCCCTTGTCAACTTAATGGACTGGAAGGGATTTTAGTGCTCAGAGAACTGTGATCAGGTGCTCTACGCTTGATTAAAATGGCTAGGACTTGAAAGGTGGCAAATTCGGAGAAGGAGCCTTGTAAACCGGCTCCTGAGATGATGTTTGATTACCAGACGGGAGTGGGAGGCTATAAATGGACTGTGGACTCTAAGTTCTTTTGGAAGCAGAATGGAAGTGTCAATGGGTTTTGAAATTTAAGAGGGTTCCACAAGTGTTCAGACAGCCATCAACAGCTTTTCCAAGAATGCCCTTGTGTTTCAGAGTAGATAGCAGTTACCCAGCTGAGGAAGGATGAGAAGAGACAGCGCGTATGTGTTAGTGAAATTTGGCTCTGGGATGCTCAGAGTGTCAACCCACTTCAGGACCCCTGCCATGTTTACCAGTGGGAAAACCCAGACCGCCACTACAGTACTGTCTCACAGTGGAGTACTATACAGCAGTGGTTGTTGATGGTGTACCACTGCATGTGACAATATATCGTGTTAAGTGAAAAGAGCCAGACACAGGAGGGTGCAGTGTTAGTTTACGTAAGAAGCTGAAGCAGACAAAACTCACATGTGCTGAGATCACATAAACTCTTAAGCTCTTGCAAGGCTGGGGTGGAGAAGTAGGTGGGATCCTCAGGGATGCTGTTAAAGTGGTAAAGTTTTGTTATTTATATTAGTTACTTTAAGGTTGTTGGGATTTAAAAAAAATTATGGTAGGGAGGGTTTATATCGTCACAGAGTTGAGGGATACAGTCTATCACTTAGGCAGGAGCATGAGGTAGATGGTCACATTGTATCCACAGTCAGGAAGCAGAGAGAGGCAATGCTGGTGCTCAGCTCACTTTCCCCTTTTGCTGTAGTCTGGGGCCTCAGCCCATGGAGTGATGCTGTCCACACTGAGGATGGGTCTTTCAGAACCTTCTCAGAGGCACATGCAGAGGTTTATCTCCTGGGCAATTCTAAATCAAGGTTGATAATTAATAGTTACTCCTTCATTATGTACCAGGAGTTCTTGGTAGCAACATTAGTTTGAAAACAAAGGGTGCCTGAGGGGAGTATGTTGAGATAAACAGTGCACCAGACTTTCAGGAATCACTTGATGTGTAAGCTATGTCTCCTTCCTCTTAACCATTTATCAGGGTGAGCAAGCACATGGCCGTATGGGTTGTGATTTCTCCTGCCCCAAAGGAGCTCTTTCGAATGGAGATAGTGCATACTTTATCCCTTACTAGATGATCCATTCAAACAACCCTCAAGTGGTTCAACAGCAGAATTTTTTTCTTAAAAATGAATAATCTGACATTATTAGAAGCCACAGGCATGAAGTCTTACCCATGTGACTTCCTGAACATGAGCTGAGCAAGGAGAATCATAGCAGACATGCTAACATGGATGGGGGAGAGCTTTTAAAGCCTCAACCTGGGCTGGAGAGATGGCTCAGTGGTTAAGAGCACTGGCTGCTCTTCCAGAGGTCCTGAGTTCAGGTCCCAGCAAGCACATGGTGGCTCACAATGATCTATAATGAGATCTGGTGCCCTCTTCTTGCCTGCTGGTGTACATGCAGGCAGAATACTGTATACATAATAAATGCATCTTTTTCTTTAAGCCTCAACCATACATAAAGAGCTACAAGTCGCTAAAGGCATGCTGAGAGGGGGGAAAAGAGTCTTCCCCAGGGAAGAGCACACCAAGTGATTGATTGATTATTCAGTACCAAATAGCCCTGGAAGCATACATGTAAGTAACATCATACAGACTTTAATGGAAAAAAGAGGCCCTTTGAAACAGGGCAAGGAGAGGAGGGGGTCTATGGAAGGTTTGGAGGGAGGGAAGGGAAAAATGAAATGTGATTTTATTATAATCTCATAAATAAAAAGTAAAAAATAATCACTCTAGGAATAAGAGGGAATGAACAGTGAATATACCCAGAAGCTTGAAGCATGCTCAAAATATATTACAATTGTTGAAAAAATAAGTAATTCTAGAAGGTCCCCCATCCTGTACAATCCCATTCATAGGGTGGGTGAGATGGTTCAGAAGTTAAGAGCACTGACTGCTCTTCTAAAGGTACTGAGTTCAATTCCCAGCAACTACATGGTGCCTCACAACCATTTTAAATGGGATATCAGTGTGTCTTCTGTGGGCTGGGGCATGGCTCAGTTGGTAGAATGTTTGCCTAACATGCAGGAAGGCCTGGGTTTGAGCGCTAGCACCACCCAAGCCAGGTATGATGGCACGCAGTTACAATCCTGGCACTCAGAAGGAAAGAGTTCAAAGCTACATAGTGAATTTAAGGCCAGCCTTGTCGAGAGAGTGTGACCGTCTCAAGTAGAAAAATAAGAGAAATAAACAAAAGCCCATTCACACGTCCCATTTGGAATTAGGAGGATTTGGGTGTACAGGAGAGAATAGCAGATGCCAGGGACGAGGGATGTGGAGCAGAAGGCAAGCAGGTTTGGCTGTGAAAGGGAAGAGGTAAAAACAGAACAGAAGTGTCTGGACAGTGGTGATGGGCCTGCAGACCAACACTTATCATGGTGCATACATACATACCCATAGGCATAACACAGAGAGACAAGCATGCATGTGTGCATGCACATACACACATACAAACACATGGACACATGCCAGCATACACATGCGTATATGCATACATGAATGAACAAAGGGCACGCACCCACATACAGACATGCAGGCATTTCCGTGCACACACACACGAATGTGGATAAAGCTTAGGAGTCCGAGTGGGCCTGTGCTGGGCTTACATTTAACTTCTTTCTGGGACTCAACTCTGTGGAGAGGTACTACGCTGCATCAGGGTAGCCCAGCCAAGGCGGGAAAGACTGTGCTGTGACAACCACAAAGGAAATGGCAATTATCTTGGCCGATGTTCCAAAGAGCAGTCTTAATTATCAATAGGATGACAATGGAGGCTTCACTGACAGACCTGCTAGAGTCATTTCCTGTAGGAAGTCAGTCATTTCTTGGAAAATGCCTCGGCCCAATGACCCTAGAGATAATTAGTTTGTTCATTTTTTAAAATTTTGTAGAATGCACCTTATGGGGGCTGGAGTGATGGTGATTCAGTGGTTAAGAGTACGGACTGCTCTTCCAGAGGACCTGAATTCAATTCCCAGCACCGACATGACAGCTCACAGCTGTGTGTAATTTAGAAAAAGTACACCTTACTTCTCAAAGTCTGGTGTAAATGACACGTTATTATATCCTCTTGGGTCCAGATCGCAAAGAGTATAAGGTGCATTTTGATTACTTGTAAGAAAATGCCTTCTGAATGTTTTTTAAACCGAATGAAAAAGCTCTCTCTTAGAATCCGTCTTTTTAAATGACGTCCATTTATTCAGTCTGTGTATGCACAGGTGTGTGTGTGCACAGGTGTGTGTGCACGGGTGTGTGTGTGTGCACAGGTGTGTGTGTGTGCGCACAGGTGTGTGTGTGTGCGCACAGGTGTGTGTGTGCACAGGTGTGTGTGTGCACAGGTGTGTGTGTGCACAGGTGTGTGTGCACGTGCCACAGCCCACCTGTGGAGATTACAGGACAGCTTTTAGGAGTTGATTCTCTCCTCCTACATGCGAGTCCTGGAGATCGAATTCATGTCATCAGCCCTGGCACCTAAGGGTGTATCTATAAGGACTGTTACCCACTGAGCCATTTCAGTGGCCCTGAGTTTTGTTTTTAAAATCACTTTGTATTAGGGACTTTTCTCATAGATATGATTTAATACCTGACAAGAATCCACTAATAGAGGTTATCCTTTAAAAACCAAACCTATATTCTTGGAGAATTCCATGCCTGCATACAGTGTCACATTTATGTGAACTCCCTATGCCCTCGAACTCTCCCTGGATTCCTAGACACCTCCCCTCCCTCAGCTTTCTCTTATCTCTGTCCTTAATGTGTGCAAACTGTCAAGCTTGCCACCCAGGTGTGTGATTCTGTGGTTGTAGGTGTGTTTGTGTATATATTAGTGTACTTGTGTTTGTGTGCATTAGTGTGTGTGTGTGTGTGTGTGTGTGTGTGTGTGTGTACATACGCATGCATGCTGTAGTTCACAGCAGAAATGCAGACTTACAGCTTTGGACTCTGCAGTCCAGTAAGGTGGGGGGTCAGGTGAAGGGGGACAAGTATTTAGAAACGAGAACTCACATGGGAAAGCCATGCCTGCAAGGCACATTTCCATGGTTTATCCCCGTGATTGGCATCCTTCACAGGAATCCAGGGATGGAATTAAGAGAGTATTCTCAGGGGAACTCTCTGATTCCCTGCACCCCCCATCCCTGATGATCTCCTTAAGGCATTCCCCGGAATGTGGTGACAGAACTAACACTTCGAACTCGTGTATCTGATGTGTCCCTGTCTCCAAAGCTGGGTCAGGCATCGGTTTTTAAAACGTATCTCACCAAGCCAGCCACTTGTGTTGACTGTATATTTCAGTGGCTTGTGTCCCCATTGAAAAGATGAGACTATTATGGTGCACGTGGCCACATTTTTATAACAACTGCCCTCCTCTGCCCCAGTTTGGCAACCTCTCTCAGTAGTAAATGGAGCCCTGCAAGTAGCTGATTGGAAAATGAAGGTGGCGATGTTCCCATCTAAAACCAGCCAGAAACCGAGGCCAGAGTTGTCCTAGGGCTGGCAGCCTTCAAATGTAGGGTTGGGTGAAATAGGATGAGACCCCATACTTTGATTTCCCGTGGCAGCCCAAAGCTCTTTTGGAAATGATCTGTCTCGGGTTTCCTATAAAATCGTTGATTTGCTCTCTGAGAAATGGACTCAACAGCGATGCAAACTTTAAATGAACCTGAGCATCAGGACAGCCCTCAGTTAGTTTGAAGAGGGCTGGGTGGTGCCTGCTCCCCAGTATCCGGGAGGTCAGAAGGGACACAGTACATAGTAGGTATGGTCAGCCTCAAAGGCTGGGCCCGGGCATGTGCTCGCCCTTAAAACATCTTTCACATCTTTTCATTGCTATTCTCCTTTGAGACTCATGGTGCTAATTGTTCCCAAGTGTATTTTGAAGTTTCACTTAGAATATTTCAACGAGGCTTTAAAACAGCCTGCAGCCATTCAGTGTCGTTCAGTGGGATGACAGAGTCATCAGGAACGTGTCCATCCCATCAGCATGGACTGAGAAGACTGCAAAATAATGATGCATTGACTTTGATAAAAAAAAAAATGACTACAGAGACAGGGCTGGGAGATGGTTGGAGGGTTAAGTCACTTGCTATGCAAAACATTGAGGACCCGAGTTTGGATTCCCCCAAAATACTCGTGAATGCAAAGTGTGGGTGTGGTGGCCTACCTGTAGTTTCAGAAGGCAGAGATCGGTGATTCTCCAGAACAACAGGCTATAACAAGACTAGCCATCTTGGTGAGCTCTGGGTATGATTGAAAGATCCTGTTTATCTTAGTCAGAGTTTCTGTTGCTGCAAAGAAACACCACGACCCCAAAGCCCCAAAAGCAAGTTAGGGAGGGAAGGTTTATTTGGAGGCTTACACTCCTAGATCGTACTTTATCCTTGGAGGAAGTCAGGACAGGCACTCAAGCAGGAGTGGAACCTGGAGGCAGGAGCCGATGCAGAGACTCCATGGAGGGGTCTGCTTACTGGCTTGCTTCCCTGGTTTGCTCAGCTTTGCCTTCTTAATAGAGCCCAGGAGCACCAGCCCAGGGATGGCACCACCCACAATGGGCAGGGCCCTCTCCCATTAATCACTAATTGAGAAAATGCCATACAACTAGATCTCATGAAGCCATTTTCTCTTCCAGGGCTCTGATGACTTTAGCTTGTGTCAAGTTGACCCACAAAACCAGCTAATACAACTGACCCCTTCATGTTTTCAAAACCAGTACCACCTGGGTGACTCTTATATACAGACTCGTCCAGCTGCAGCATGAGGTACAACCAGGGTTGCCTCTGGGACACAGCTTCTCAGTGCTCTCAGGAAACATTTGCCAGAGAACTTCACCTCAGTGATAATGGCTTCTTCTTAATCACCACCAATTTCTTAGCTTCGGCAAACCAGCATCAATTGTCCCAGTAATGCCAAGGTTTCTCTTTAGTAGTTCTGGGATCTTGTTAATCACAGCTGATTCTTCAGCCCCAGCTAACCAAAACCACAGAATCTTAAATCAAAACAGCAAACAGCCCCAAGAGAGAGTCTTTAGGCTTCCCCTTGAAATTTCACAAGCCAGGTCTCCATCTTCTGCACTGCTCTCATATTTTCTTCTTATCTTCCAAGCTCCCACAGAAAAGTCCACCGAGGTCTCAACAGTCAATGGTACTTCTACCCCTAAGTTCCAAAGTCCTTCCATAGTCCTCCCCAAAACAGGGTCAGGTCTGTCACAGAAATGCCCCACTATCAATACACACACACACACACACACACACACACACACACACACACACACACACACACACCTACAAAGGAAAAATAAACTACAAATAGCATTTCCTATCTTTTTTTCTTAGTTTACTCCAAGATGCCTTTATGGGCTTTAATTACCACACTTAGCCCTGGAAAATAAGAGCAACTCATTAAAGGAGGTCACATGAAAAGAGTAATAGGGATAAAAAGGGAAAAAAATCACAAGAGAGTTTCATAGAGGGGAATTCAGCTCATGTAGTCCTGCACAGTTATGGACTGTCAGCAACTACTTCTTCTTAACGCTTACCAGACAAAACCACACCACAATGATACAATTCAGTGGCCGTGGGATGAATCCAAACCAGTTACCAGACAGATACCCAGTAGAAGTGGGGGAAATCCCTTTGTCTGTGAGCATAGACAGAGCATGGTTTTCCTTTCCCGTTGCTGGTTTTTCCTCCATGGGTGTTTGTGCTCTTATCTATCTTGGTTAAGTTTTTGTTGTTGTTGTTTTGTTTTGTTTTGTTTGTTTTTTATCAAATTGGTACAAAATAGAGTTTTCCGAGAACTCAGTTTTTAAAATGCCTCAATCAGATCGGCCTGTGGGAAAGTCTGTTGGGCATTTTCGAGATTAATTGTTGATGTGGGAGTGCCTAGTCCACTGTGGGTGGTGCTACCCCTGCTCTGGTAGACCTAGACATGCGCAAGCCATGCAGAACTAGCCAGTAAGCAACTATCCCTCCTGGCTTACACATCAGTCCTGGCCTCCAGGTTCCAAGACAAAAATCTCCTCTTAAATACCCAGGTGTCAAATGGACTGGGACCTGATTAAAAGGTAAACTAAGTCATAAATATTTCAAGTCTTTATCCATAAGGAAAGCTTCAAGCTAGCTCATGGTTTTTTTTTTTTTTTTTTCTGGAGCTGGGGACCAAACCCAGGGCCTTCACTTGCTAGGCAAGCGCTCTACCACTGAGCTAAATCCCCAACCCCGCTAGCTCATGTTTTAATGCCATGGAAATCTTTGTCAGCCTCACCTTGTCAGACTGTTGAGTCCCAAAGCTGTGTTTGTTCACAGCTCAGCTGTTAGGCTTGTTCATTCTGAACCCTATAGCTAGCCATGGATGAGGGACTCTGCAGAGAGACATGGGGGCAGGGTGGACTTTATAAGACATAACATGGACGTAAAGAAGTGTGTGATTGGATGGGAAGATGTTTGATAGTATAGTTATCCAGTTGCTTGTGTTGGTCTAGCTAGTTGGTACATCCCTAATTCGTTTTATCCTTCTGTTTATAGTTTCTGATTCTATGGGTGATAGTCCAGCTCTTCCACAAGACGTTATTGCAAGAAGTAGTCAAATTTTGTCTATGTTTACAAATTGTTCTAGCTTACTTTCCTACTACTGTGATAAACATCACGACCAAAAGCAACTTGGGAAGGAAAAGGTTTATTTGGCTACTTCCTGGTTACAGTCTATTACTTGGGGGGAGTCAGGAAGGAACTCAAGCAGGAACTCAAAAGCAGAGATCATAGAGGAATGCTGCTTACTGGCTCACTCAGGCTCATGCTCGGCTAGCATTTGTATATAAGCACAGGACCTAGGGAATGGTGCCGCCCATGGTAGCCTGGCCCTCCCACATCAATCACCAATCAAGACATTCTTTTATAGTACTGTCCACAGGCAATTGTTCAGGGCTCTATCTTCTCAGGTGACTCTTGTTTATATCAATAAAAATAATCCAAGACATAACTCAAACGAGATTGAGGTCACTTATAAGGCACAGCTGGCTTCATCTACTTGGAATCGTTGATGCCTAGTCTCTGTTTTAATTTGACTATAACTGACCTCTTACCTACATCTTCTGTGAATCCTTAAGTATGTCCATCTCCAAGTGCTTAAAAGTCGAGGCACTCAGGGTGATATAAATTTGGGGGACACAGTCTGGATCTAATGCCTTTTCAAATTCCCTTTTCCCCTAGGAACCTCAGTGAAGGGGCTCATGATTACCTCTGGATTGGAAAACCCCACTTTTCCCCTGGCTCTCACCACGCATCTGTACCCTGTATCAGTTTAAATCATGAGTGCTGATAGGACTCCCTGGGGTGTTGTAAAGACAATTGTTACCAAGCGGGCGCAGCAGATCAGTTTAAAATCAGACTCTCTGGGGCTCTGAAGGCCTGGAGTTAACTGTGGTGTGCGAGTGAGCTGAGGATGCTTGCTTTAAACAGCAACACCATGTAAACAGAGGCAGCTGCTCCGAGGGGGAGGTGATGGCTGCACCTATTGTCTTATCAGTGTCTAAACCTTAGGGAGGAGGTCAGAATTCAAAGGCACACATGAAGAATCTTTAGGCTCCCCTCAGTTCCCCACGAGCACCAAATGAAGTTTATTTGGAGCCTGATAGGCAGTTAAAAATATAAACTATAACTTGGGGTGACCCCAAAGTCTAGACCCCCCCTTCACAAATATAGGGCTCTAAAGACTTGGCACACTGATGTCATTTAATTCATGCCACTGGTGACTGGGTGGCCTCATACAGATGTGAATGTCATCCTTGTGCACTTTAAGTGGGTATTGCATTGAGTCTGTGAATGACGCCCCCTAGAGTCTGCTGTACTCTCTGCACACCAGGTGTCCAGGATGCCTGGAATCTGGGTACCTGGGGAGAACTTTAAGCCAGTAGGCCGGAACTTGTGGGTGGTATTCAGGTGACTGTCCCTTACCCGAACAGGGCAATGGTCCCAAATGGCCCGCTCTCCGTACATCATCCTTCCGTTATCTAATGGGGTATACATTGTTCTATACTAGTAGTTTTCTACTTCTCAAAAATCAGCTGTTCTCCATTGTGGCTTTACAGTGGACTCTGGAAGGATGCTTCGAACACTGAATTCATGGCCATCATACATCCCAGACTAAATAACTAACCTATAATATCTAGAGACAAGACTCCCCCCACCCCCGTATTGTGCTGGTGTTACCAACGTACAGCTGGGGGTTGGGGATTTAGCTCAGTGGTAGAGCGCTTGCCTAGCAAGCACAAGGCCCTGGGTTCGGTCCCCAGCTCTGAAAAATAGAGAAGAAAAAAACAAAAAAAAACAAAAAACAAAAAACCCAATGTACAGCTGGCCTTCTGAGGTGTCTCCTGAAACACTGGGTTTGTCTGTGGTCTAGACACAGCCCCTTATGTTCATCGAAAGCCAAAACATTTTATGATTTGGTTATTTGTAAACAGTTCCCTATTTACTGATTGCTGTGTTGAATCATTGATTGAATTATTATAAGGTTGAGCATAATGTATATTATGTTGATTAACATTCTCTTTTACATAACGGCAAATTGCTGCCGGGTTTGCTGCTGTAGATGTAGGAGTGCACAGCCCAGCCCACACTCCTGAGCAGAATATGTCGATTGGGAATTAGGCCACTGAGGAAGTTCCTCTGGTCCACCAGACAAGGACCTGGCCAAATTGTTTAGAATAATTTCTTTTACTAGCTTCTGAAGTAGGCTCTTTGTCCCATTTCCAGGGACCTACTTGGCCCTTCAGGGGGTTCCTGCCACTGTAGAACTGCCCACGGCTCTACCTAATAATGACAGTCAGGATTATATTTAGAGTCAGACCATGGTCCAGGATAATCTCATCTTGAGACCTTCATTTTACTGCAAATTCCCTTTTGCCATATAAGGTGGAGGTGACGGACTCCTTTGGGGATCTGGATCAGGACATAGACAACTTTGGGAGCCATCATTCAGCTACCTCTCCTCTGATTCTTGATTGAGAGAAGTAGCAGAGAGATGACCACTCCAGGGAGGTTGAATTTACATTGTGTCTGTTTGGCTTGAAATCTGATGTCCCTTAGAGTGTGGTCTCTCTGAGAGCGGAGGCCTTTCCAAGCACGCTCATTTGGTGCCATGAGCATCATCTACAATACAGCATAGACGATAGGTAGCTTCTCCAGTTCTTGTCTGTAATCCACAGTTAGGAAGAATGTTGGAATTCAAAGCCACATTTGGAGAAATTGCTCTTTAGCTTTCCCTCAGTCTCCTACAGGCACTAAATGGAGCTTATGCCATATTTGATACTCAGTTTCAAATGCAAGCTATCACCATCATAGACTTGGTTATAGCTTCATAGTCCTATAACCCTAAAGCCTTGGTGCATTGATCTCATTTAATCATCGATAGGATGGCCTCATACAGCTGTGCATGTTGCTATCGCAATTCAAGCAGGTACTGCACTGTGGAACAAGGCCACATAGAGTTCAATGCACCCTGTGATATCATATCCTGAGGTCTGATGGCCACTCAAAATAGTCATGATTAAGGGACACTCTAGAGTGTCCAAATCTGGGTCCTTCAGAGTTCTGCCCCTACAGAAAGTAAGTTAAAAGATAAGGGGTTTGTTCCAGCTTATAACTGCAGGTTGCTGCCCATCCTTGCAGGGAAGTCAAGGTACAAACTTCAAAAAGCCAAGCACATCACATCTGTCAAGAGCATAAATTAGTGCACACATGCTCATTTTGCTTGCCTACTAGTGCTCAGCTCCATTTCACTACTCCCTATACAGTTAAGAAACCCAAGCCTAGGGAATGGGGCTGCCCACAGTGGGCTGGGTGTTCTGGCATGGGTTAGCTTAATTAAGACAATTCCCCACAGACATTCCCAAAGCCAACCCAGTGTAAACAGATCCTCATTGAGTCATCTTTGCAGTGATTCTGGGTTGTATAAAGTTGATAATTAGAGCTAATGATCCCAGGAGTTAAGTGTGGCACATCCTAATTAGTGCCATAAGCAGGATTCGATACTGGGTACATTTTGTCCCAAAGTCCATTCTATCAACTATCACAGCAAGCAACACAAACTACAATGTTAGAGATGAGCTGTGAAGCTGCAGAGAAACAAGAGAAACTTATTCCTGTATCCTTCTGCTACTGGAAATGAACACGCATAACTTGCTGGATAAAATAAAGCAAACTGACCAATCCCCATCCCTGTGTCTTCATAAGATTTGAGCAAATCACCCATCATACCCCAAACTGAAAAGGCAACGTTGACTTAAAGTTTATCTTTAATTATATTTAAATCACAAAGCCTAACTGAATGTATTGACATTTATACCAAGAAATTAATTGACATTCCATTAACCTCAACCAGCAAATTAATTCCTCAGCCTTGGACCTTAGGCACTAGAAGGCTGAAACACAATTATGTATTGATCATGGGCAGTGGCGTGACAGTCTCACGTGGAGGTTTAAAGAAACAGAAACCCTTTTTTTTTTAGAAGAAATTACCTATATATGTATTTGAGTTAATTTTATTACAGGATAATAAAATATCAGAACCTGTGAGCTCTGTCATTTATCATGTCAGATGGGAGCTGAGAAAACCATTAGTAGATTTAGCACTGGTCATCACTATCAATTAATAACCCCCTTTTGAATTTTCATGTGAACGTAAGAGCTTTTTTAGTCTAGCAATTCAAGCCTACAGCATGCTTAAAAAGATTGTGAATAGAGAATAATAATGTCTGTGGGCCTTTTATTTCAGTGTGGCACTCATACTGTACATCCTATACCCTCCTCAGTTATCAGGAATGCTATGGCTATCAAGTGCAGGCATATACACACAAGCATGCATATGTGTATGTTGAATGTGCATTTGTGTGTGTGTGTGTGTGTGTGTGTGTGTGAGAGAGAGAGAGAGAGAGAGAGAGAGAGAGAGAGAGAGAGAGAGAGAGAGATGCATCTTAATTTCCTGCTGAGGCTATCCCACAGCCATGGTGAGGCTTTCCCACTTCCAAGTACCAAGCAAGATACTTGCAAAGACACTTGAATCCCTCTTCAAGTCTGTCATCCTTTGACCTGCCTGGTAGCATTCTGTTTAAATGAAGTATAAAAAGAAATCCTCCTCGGTTTATTTTCACTTAAAAAATTGCTGGAGTGGAGTCTAAGAATCACGGCGTCACAAGACATGGTAATAGAAATGGTTCTAATTACAATTTTGTGATTGAGAAACCATATACCGCATAGAGTCATCAACTCCTAGAAGACTGGCAGAGTATTCACACAAAATTAGCCCATCGCAGACCCCCACAACCATGATCCAGAGATTCAGGAATTACTTGCATGTCATGGGCTTGCTGACATTTCTTGCCAATTCCTCCTTACTCCAAGTTTGTAGTTCTTACCCAAGTTCCACCAAGGGTCCCAGTTTCATCACAGAGGCTGGGCATCCAAGGTACCTGTTTATACAGACGAGATGTGATCTCGAACAGCCTGTAGCCCTGGCAAGGATACTAATGTGTCTGTGGCATACAGATTGAATTTCTTTCTTTCTTTTTTGGGGGAGGAGGAGAAAAAAAAACTCGCAACAAAAAGAGATGTATAAAAATAAAATATCTCTCTATCTCCAAGCGAATATGTTTAAGAAAATGTCACGAAGTGGAGATGAAAGATTTAGTGTTATTTTCTCTCCGTTTGTCTGCTGTAGCGATTCCAGCTCAAGTGTGGAAAATGCTTTCCCGTTGGGAGTGGAGGGGGCTCCCCAAAGATGTCAAGGGCACTTACTGCTTTTAGATGGAGCTTGCCTTTACAAACAGTCAATTTCCCATCCCCATCTCTGCTCTCACCACCCCCCTCATCGACTTTGTAACATGGGGAAGCCTTCTTGAACTGTGAATAACAGGTGAAGTGCACCATAAAAGATCATATAAGTCAATCCAGGTAAAACAGAGGTGGAAATATAATTAAAAAAGGAGCAAACGGGGTGACACTAGGGATTTGCCTTTTAATAAATGAAACTTAAAACCTACGAGGTAAGGTTATTTCATCTCAAATACACTGATCATATACTTAGAATGTCGGGCTTATTCTTTTAAGACCAATGTGAACTTTGCCTAAGTGGGAGAGGTGCTCTCTTGCAAAGAAAACCTTTTCCCTTTAGAACCATTCTGAATGAGTAGTTGTGCTGCTAGGTAAACTTTCCTTGGGTAGACATTTAAAAAAGAAAGTCTATACACCCCAGATAGCACACCCTAAGAAGACCACACTCAAGCCAGGCTGAAGTTTAATTGGGGTAGCTCACAGGAGCCAAGGGCAGGGGATTACTTACAGGAACATGGGTAAAGGATTACTTACAAAAGCAGAGATAAAGGGTTACTCACAGAAGCATGAACAGTTACTCACTGTCACTGGTCAGCTTATGGACAGCCACAGGGGGCAAATCAAAGCACCCACCTGCCAGGAATAGATGACCTTATGTATGTGGGTCTACATGAGCCCTCCCTTGCGTAACCAAATGTCAATGGACCAAATCTTGTGTGGTTCTCCAGTAAGAAATCACAGAGGCTTCAAGAGACATGGACTTGTCCTGTCCAGAGGACAGCATCCCACCATGTACATCTCCATCACATTCCCCCCTGGGACTTCTGCTTCCTACTTTGATGACTTGGGTCGCAAAGGATCAAACTTGTCAAACGTCGTGTAGATTTTTACTTTTTAACTCTGCCGTATCCCCATTTGTCAAGTCATTTGGTATCTTGATCAAGTAATCTAGGCAGGACCTCATCTAGAGACTTGACCCTGCCCCCACATCAAGGCTAGCTATGTCTTTGCTCTGTCTGATTAACTGGGGTTTGCTGCTCCAGATGCAAGGGCAGGGCTTGAGATGACAGACATGGGAAGGATGCTCCCACTTGAAAGGGATCTCTCACTCCATTTAACATTCTGATTTTGGGGGTTGGGGATTTAGCTCAGTGGTAGAGCGCTTGCCTAGCAAGCATAAGGCCCTGGGTTCGGTCCCCAGCTCCGAAAAAAAAAATTCTGATTTTGGCAGGGGTTTTTGTGGAGTCCATAATTTATCTAAAAGAATGCCTCTCTTCCTCCTCCTCTTCCTTATCCTCTTCCCCCTCCTCCTCCCTCCCTCCTCCTCTTCCTTCTCTCCTCCCCCTCCTCTTCCTCCCCTTTCCTCCTCTTTCCGTTGCAGCTCACCATGCTGCTCTATTTCAGTTGAGATCATTTTGTACTTTTTAGTACCTAAACTAAATAAATAAGCTTGTTATATATGAATTCTTACCCCAACAGCAGCCTTTTATAATAGGGCCCGCCTATGCAAACTTCTAGCATTCCACTTTACATGTTGTTCCAATCCAGAATAGCCTTGGGTCAACCCTTATGTATGAACTTTCTCATTAGCCGTGGGGAGAAGTACTTGAACACCTCACATTCTCGTAGTCTCCTTAGAGAAGTATCTATGTAATGAAGTAAATACCATTTTATTATTTTTAAAGGTTATTAATTCATCATTTTTTTCTCGTGATAAAGATCATGAATTGGCAAGCTTTTCCTATAAGGGGTAAGATGGCAATGTGCCCAAGCTTTGTAGACTATGCATGCTCTATGCTGCATAATCTTTTTTTCCCAAAAATTAAGAATCTAGAGCTTAATTTTAGCTCAAAAAATGGTGCATAAATAAGCTTTCACTTGCAGGCAACTGGCCAGTCATAGCTGCCTGCATAGGGGGTTGCTTTTAAAGGCTTGCAAGGCCTTCCCACCAACCACTCAGCTGCACCTCCTGACCCTGTCAGTCCCAGGATTCTTAAGGATCCCAGCCATACCACAGAGGTTACCTCAGTTACCACTGCACTATCCTGCCCTGTTCTCTGCACATACACAAGCCCTGGGCTATGCAGTCCCATCTCCTTGGAGTGCTCCCTCTACAGTTATCTATGCTTTATAGAGACCTCAGCTCAAGTTTGCTTTTCCCTTCGAGACTGCTCTGGACTTCCCTGGCAATACAAGGTTCTTGAGAGTCTCTTTTTCCATCAAGTCCTTCTGCTCTTCATCCACTCTTATAGCTGTGGGGCTCTGCTTCATAGGATAATGTTTTCTCCAATGTCCCCTTTCCACACAGGCTAAATGCCTGTGGATTCTGCTTCCATGGTGAGCCCTTTGGATTGGTGGAGGATGTGCCGAGTGAAGGTAATTCTAATGAATACTCCGACTGTGCCCAATCTTGAACTGGCACAGGCTGTATCTGCATAGAGTTTGGGCGCCAGTGTAATCCCAACTCCGAAGCTACTATAAGGCTACTACCTGATCATAGCTGATCTATGTATAACTCTAGAATCTAAGTCTCTATCACTCAGAACAATAATGAGCAAAGAGAATTCCAGAAATAATGTCAGTTGCTGACTGACTGACTGACTGACTGACTGATTGACTGACTGACTGACTGAGTGGTAGTAGACTGAGGGACATATAAGGGACTTGGAGAAACATTTCCCATTGTAGCTGAAACAAGTAAGTTCATATTCTCTCTCTCTCTCTCCCTCTCTCTCCCTCTCTCCTCCCTCTCTCTCTCTCTCCTCCCTCTCTCCCTCTCTCCTCCCTCTCTCTCTCCCTCTCTCTCTGTCTCCTCTCTCTCTCTCTCTCTCTCTCTCTCTCCCTCTCTCCCTCTCTCTCCCCTCTTTTCTTCTCCAGAATGACTCTGGTTACTAGAGAGTTCATGAGAAGACAAATTTATAGTGACCAAAAAAAAAAAATCTCATTACAAAGTATATACATTAAAAGGGTTGTGTGTGTTTTACTTCCTCATAAAAGGTCTTATACTGAAAATGGTAATGAAGAAGTCAGAAAAAGAAGTACCAGTGATGGAAAACTTTAATAGCTTGATAATGTCTGAGGAGAAACAATTTGCTTGAGTAATATCCCCTTTTTAATCTTGAGAATGAGGACATGAGAGGGGAGACGAAAAAAGGAGGACAGTGGTCCTTCCCATGTGGGGAGACATCTGGTCTCTTGTGTCTGTGTCAGATGCAAATTTCTCAAATGCCACTGCATGCAAGGACCACACTGTTATGGGGAGTCCTCCTAAAGTGGAGCTGAGCCTGGAGCGAGGCTCTCTATACTTCTACTGGTTTCATGCTTCTGTTTGGGTTTGTCTTTGGTTTCTGTCCTGTTTATTTTCTATTGCTGTCATAAAACATGGCCCAAAGGCAATCTGGAGAAAAAAGTGTTTTATTAGCCTATACCCCTGATCATAGTCAATCATTGAGGATAGACAGGGCAGAAACCTACAGGCAGGAACTGAAACAGAAGCCATAGAGGAGCGTTTCTTACTGACTTGGTCCCCATCACTTACTCAGCCTGCTTTCTTACACAGCTTTCTTACATGTGCACAGGGGATGGTGCCACCCACAGTGGACTGTGCTCTCTTACATTAGTCATCCATCAAGAAAATACATCACAGGCTTGTCCACAGGCCAATCTGCTATTGGCATTTTCTCACTTGACGGTTTTTCTTCGTTGATGACCCCAGCTTGTGTCAAGTTGACACAAACCTATGACAATATCTCTTTATTTTGAAAATTTCTTCATTTTCCATAGAAAGGGCCAATAAGATGAAGATTTAATAGTGTCTGAATTCCATAAGAAATTGGTTTGTGATAGCCATTGAGATCTTGAGGAGATAAAAACCCCAGCCCAAGACTTTGTCCCTTCGTACAAAGTGTAGCTTCTAGGAGAAGCCAAAGGGGACACTAGATTATGAGTATCACCACTCTGACTCCTCTAGAGGCAAGGACTGGGTCATCTGCTAAGCTGTGAGGTCTGAACAAATAATCCCTAGAAAGCTGTCTTTGCACTTATATGTCAGTGGGGTCTAAAAATCCTGAAAGAATTAGACTGGTTACTTTTCTCACTCCTGAGTTCATCATGGCTCACTGTCTCAGAGACTACAGTCCATCATGAATGGGAAAGCATGGCTACCATTCACATCTTGGCCAATCAAAACACTGGGGCCAGACGAGACTGTCATCACCGAGTCCAGTTCCTCACCTGTGAAGCTTCCACAGTCTGTCTAGGCAGTGCCCCCTGCTAAGGACCGATTGTTCAAGCTCATTCAAACCGTAGCAGGAACTATCCAAGGGAAGTCAGACATGGATCATTAGCAGTTAGAGCCCAGGGTTGAGGTGCAGGGTGATGGGTAGAGTCGTATATGGGAGATGTGGATAGCTGAAGGGATGGGGAAATCTGTGCAGTCCTGGAAACCACCATTTCTAACCCAATAGCACCTATCTTGCATACAGTTGACCTTTTAGAAAGTGTTTGGGAAGGGATACTGAGAATGCATCTCGAAAGGTTTCCTAATAAAAGAGCCACTCATGTCCTAGACTAGCCCCCACCCCCACCCCACTCCTCCCCTCCACCTCTGGTTTTACTTTTGTTTTCTAAAAGTTCACCAATTTATACTTTAGAGGACCATCTGGAGGAGCCTATGTTGGGAGTGAAATTTCACTCTCTCTCTCTCTCCCCCACCCACTCTGCCTTGCTACCGCAGCATTCACACACACCCTGGAAGCCAGTCGCCCATGTGGGTGGCTGCAGAGTAAAGCTGGATCACGAGAGTGCTTCTGGCCATACTGTAATAGAGTGGTTTCTAATCCATAGAAAAGGAAAAACAGATGCAGGCATTTTTTAAGATGGTATGACTGGTGTTCTGATTAAACAGCCAGCTCGACACACCTAGAGTCACCTGGGAGGAGGGGACATAAACTGAGGAACAGTTTTGATCAGATCGGGGATTGGCCATGACTGTGACCAACTGTGTTGATTATTGATATGGAATGGCCCAGTTCTTTATGGCGGCACCCTCCCTAAGCAAATGGTCCTGAGTTGTATACTACTGATAGCTAAACATAATTGCTGAGAGCAAGCAAGCCACAAGCATGATCTGCTTCAATTCCCGCTTGAGTTTCCAGCATGGCTTCCCTCAGTGACAGACCTTGACCTTGATCGTAAGCTAAATCGACCCTTTCTTTCCTGTACTTGCTGGTTTTGTGTGTCAAACTTGACACAAGCTAGAGTCACCAGAGAGGAAGGAGCCTTACTTGAGGGCTCCAGTTGTAAGGCATATTCTCAATTAGTGATCACTGGAGGAGGTCCAAGCACTTAATGATTAGTGCCATCCCTGGGTTGGCGGTTCTGGGTGCTATAAGAAAGCAGGTTGATCAAGCCATAGGAGGCAAGCCAGTCAGCAGCACCCCTCCATGGCCTCTGCATCAGCTCCTGCCTCCAGGTTCCTGCCCTGTTTGAGTTCCTGTCCTGACTTCCTTTGGTGATGAACAGCAATGCAGATGTGTACGCCGAATACACCCTTTCCTCCCCCAACTTGCTTTTTGGCCATGGTGCTTTGTCACAGCGATAGAAACCCTGACTAAGACACTTCCCAAATTGCTCTTGTTCAGGGTGCATCCTGAGTTCTCCGCTATTAATCTTGCTCCCACCCAAGGGTCATTGTGTGGATGGTCTTTGATCTTTCCCAATGCCACGCATGGTAAAGCATTCACAGCTAATGCTCTGGTTTTCATGCCTCTGCTTTGATTTACTGACACATCACAGGACTCAGAGAGCTGGAAGAGGACCCTAAAGGCAAAGTTGATTTCAAAATCTCAGTCAGTAGTCAGTCTCTCTCTCTCTCTCTCTCTCTCTCTCTCTCTCTCTCTCTCTCTCTCTCCCTCCCTCCCTCCCTCCCTCTCTCTCTCCCTCTCCCTCTCTCCCCTCCCCTCCCCTCTCTCCCCCTCTCCTCCCCCCTTCCCTCCTCCTCCTCCTCTTCTTCTCCTTCTCTCTCTCTCTTCCTCCCTCCCTCCCTCTCTCTCTCTCCTCTCTCCTCTCTCTCCTCTCTCTCCTCTCTCTCCCCCTCCCCTCCCCTCCCCCTCCCCTCCTCTTACCCCTCTCTTCCTCTCTTCTCCTTCTCTTCCTCCTCCTCCTCTTCTCTCTCTCTCCTCTCTCTCCCCCTCCCCTCCCCTCACCCCTCTCTTCCTCTCTTCTCCTTCTCTTCCTCCTCCTCCTCCTCCTACTCCTCCTCCTCCTCCTCCTCCTCCTCCTCCTCCTTCTTCTTCTTCTTCTTCTTCTTCTTCTTCTTCTTCTTCTTCTTCTTCTTCTTCTCTCTCTCTCTCTCTCTCTCTCTCTCTCTCTCTCTCTCTCTCTCTCTCTCTCTCAGCTTGCACAGTATGCTTTGAAGGTTTATGACGTAGTTTCCATTGTCAACTTGACACACCAGGAAAGAAGAAACCTCAGTTGAGGAATTGCTTCATCAGACTGGTCTTTGGGCAAGTCTGTAGGGGCATTTTATTGATCGGTATTTGATGTAGGAAGGTTCATCCCACTCAGGGTGATACCCCCTGGGCTGGTGATCCTATGCCATATAAGAGAGCTGGTTGAGACAGCCATGGGGAGCAAGCCAGTGAGCAGCATTCATTCCTCAATGGCCTCTCCTTCCATCCCTGCCTCTGATTTTCCTCTGAGACGGACTATTACCTGGAAGCCAAATAAATAAAGCCTTTACACTCCACATTGCTTTTTAGATGGTGTTTTATCTCAATAACTGTTTGGTTTCCAACAGAGACAAGGGACTGAGGTGCATATGTTAGATACCAAAGCAGACCTGACCTTCGGGTTCTCCCAGCATCCCTCAGTCCTTACCTGGCATACCCTGCCCCCAACTCTGAACTCTCTTCAGCCAAAGAGCTCAGCTGCCCTTCCCCCAGAAGCTCTTCCCTATATAATTCAGACATTTTAGTCTCCTCTCCTCTTTTTCTCTTCTCTCTCTGAGCCTCTCATGCCCTTTCTCCTTTTCTGTGTCCACCGCCCCCCCAACCTCCATAGAAACTTCCCTGGCCCTCAATCCTTGGGGCCAGTGAATTTGCCCACCAGAGAGCAGCTTCCAATAAACCTACCTTTACTACAATTGGATTTGACTTGAAGTGGTTCATTTCACCAGTGGCAGAGAAATAGCCTATCAATAACAGGGAAGCCTATGAAGACAGATTGCTGAGAGTCCTTTCCTCCCTCCTCTTTGAAGTTTAACAGGTTGTATTGATTGATACCTTCCCAGTTCCCCTTTATCCATCTGATCCTCTCATGGGATGTTAGGATTCCCTATGTTCTCGTGGGGAAACTCTCATCTTCCTGTGTCTATAATATTCCTTTATTCATTGTCGGCAGTACCCTCCTTGGTTGACATTTTTTTTCTAACTTCTGCTTGTCTCGTAATGTTCATTCTTCTCCCTCAACTTTACAAGACATTTCTGGGTTTAGCAAATTAGTTAAGAGTGATTTGTCTTAGCAACTGAAATATATTAGTCCACGTCTCCCTGGCTCGTGGGGCTACTGATGAGACATCTGATGTTACTCTGGTGTCTCCGTCTTTGTATGTGAGTTGGGATTTGTCCACTACAACTTTCGGTGTTGTCTTTTACTTTCTGTGTTTTTATATTGACTGTGATGTGTCATGGAGGGAGTTATCTCATCAGATCTGCTAGGCTCCCAAATGTCTCCTGTTTTTACATGGTCCACCTCTTCCTCAAAGCCTGGAGAACTCTCAGCTACAATTTCATCATATTAATTGCCTAAGCCCTTTAGATTTTTATCCCAGAGGCTTTCTCTACCAAGGCATTCTCTGTTTGGTCTCCTGAATGGCATCTAAGAGTTCTCACACGTTTTTGTCATTTGTGTTGATTCTCCTTTCTTATATATGTTTCTATGCACCATATCAACCTTGGCCACCATTCCTGGAATCCATTCTTCTGACCAGGCTTGTCTGTTTATAATGCTTTCTGTTGTCTTTCAATTTAGTCTTACTGGTCGATTCTTTCACTACCAGATATTTTTGTTCTATTACAGTGTGTCGATGTACATGCTTCTCCTGATTTGTGTGACTTATTCCTCTGTGTGTCCAAATTCACACTCCAAGATACTGAGACTTTTATCCACCATGGTCACGTTTTTCTCTGGCTTCTGATTGAATTTCCTTACTTCATTCCACCGCTCATTGGAGTCTTCTATTGGTCCTTGGTTTGTTTTTAAAGCAAGACTCTGAAATCTTTTTATCAGGAATTTCCACTGTTTTCTTATCTTTGCTCTCTGGTGTTGCGACCATCAGCTCCTGAGACTCAGCTGTGCTTGCCTGGCTCCCGGCTTCTGTTTGTTTTGAATGTTTTACTCAGTTGTTTGGATGAGTCCCTTGGGATATAGTTTACCACTTTGGGTAGTTGCATTTTTTTCTTTGTTTTATTTTAATTTTTCCCAGTGCTGGGGAATGAACCCCAGACCTTGCCACAAGGATTTGAGATAGCAAATCCTTGTCTCAAAAAAAAAAAAAAAAAAAAAAAAAAACCAAGGAGAAAGAGAGGGGGGAAAGGAGAGAAGTAGGAGAGGGGGAGAGTGAGAAGGAGAGAGAGAAAGAGAGAGGGAGGGAGAGGGAAAGAGGGGAGGAGAGAGAGGGGGAGAGGGGGAGCCACAGAGCCATTGCCCTGCTTCTTCTTGTTCTCTCTTATGAGTCTCCTGATGAGTTGCCTTGTCTTCGTGTGGATGTCAGTTGGAGATGAGGTGGAAGTCACTGTACAGGTCTCAGTAATAATAGCAGCAAGGAAGATGCTATGACCTCCACCTGTATGCTCACAGCGCTCCTCATCCTTCCCGATGCTGTGACCCTTTAACACAGTTCCTCATGTTGTGGTGACCGCCAACCATAAAGTCATCTTCATTGCTACTTCATAACTATAATTTTGCTTCTGTTATATAAGTATTTTTGGAGACAGAGGTTTGCCAACAGGGTCTCGAGCCACAGGTTGAGAACCACTGCTCTAGAAGGCTCACCTACAGTTTCACCAGAGTTCCTGCTGTGAAAAACAAAACCCTCTTAGTTTACAGTATTTTTTAAAGTTAATGATCTCAATATGTAAGTAGTAAGGAAAGAAAGGAATGGGTAAGAGAGAAAGCTGAGTTATAGTCAGGATGAGAGGAAAGGGTGTGTGCCTTTAATCCCACCACTCGGGACACAGAGGCAGGTGAGCCTCTGAGTTCGAGGCCAGCCTGGTCTACAAAGTGAGTTCCAGATAGCAAGGATTATACAGCAAATCCCTATCTCAAAAAACCAAAGAGAAAGAGAGAAGGGGGAGAGGGAGAGAAGGGGGGAAGGGAGAAAAAGAGAAAAAGGAGAGAGAGGAGAGGGGGGGAAAGAGGGAAGGAGAGGGGGAGAGTGAGAGATGTGGGAGAGGAAGAGGGGGAGAAGGAGAGATGTGGGAGAGGAAAAAGGGGAGAGGCAGAGAGGTAGCAGAGAGAAGGAGAAAGGGAGGGAGGGAGAGGTCAGGCACACCATGAGCAGTAGGAAGGCTATTATGTACTGGAACTAGAGGAAGAAAATGAAACAATGCAGGCTTTCCCAGTGAGGCACAAGTCCAAACAAGATGACAAACCAAAAGACAGAAGTGGATGGACACTTTATAAACTTAATCAAAACATTAAAATTTTGATTTAAATTAAAATAATAAGAGCTGGAGAAGAGGGGTCCATGGATAAAGTCATAACTGCCAAGCCTTAAAACTTGAGTCCTGTCTCCAAGGCTTATGTAATGGAAGAAAAGAGCCAACCCCGGTACTTCCTCTGCCATCCACATATATGTGATGGTGCACACATGTACACCACACACACACACACACATATACATACATGCACACACATACATACATACATGCACACACACACATACATGCACACACTCATACAAACACATTCATACACATACATACACATACACAACTCACATTATACCACACACAAAGATAAATGTAACCCCAAAATATAAGTAGATAAACAAAAATGAAGTAAAAAAAACAATAAAAATTAAAATGGATAATAAAATCTCGAGGCTTGGTGGCACACACTTTTATTCTCAACATTTCTGAGTTTGAGGCCAGCCTGGTCTGCATAAAGAGTTCCAGGCTGGCCAGGGCTGCACAGTAATATTCTGTCCATAAATCAATAAAACATAACATACAGTATGCCCTCAGTCTGTACTTCTTGCTCGGGAGATGTGTCTTCTCCTGCTGCTGATAGGACAAGGCTGCTGCTGTCAGACATTCAAATTAAGTCCAAGACCACTCCTGAATTCCCTCTCTGATTTCCTCAGTTTGCACATTATACCCAACCTCTGATGTTTTGATGGTGATGCCAGCAATGCCTCTCTGTACCTGTGGCTCCGAGGGCATGTAGAGGTCCACAGTGTTTGCCCCTTTCAGCCTATCAGATTAACTGTAACACATTCCATGCTATGGCTTCCCCCATAAACTTCCCATGCTCTGGTAAGACTTTAACCAGTGATGGGGATGGATGGGTGTTAGGGAAGGTGGAGGATGTTGAGAAGAAACCACTGAAGTATCCCTCTGCTGATGTCACCTCTGTATGATGTTAAGCATCTCCAGTGCCCATTGGGACCCTGCACTGAGTTTGGCTTACACATCCATCAATCCTGGTCCCTTTCTATCCAGGCAGTGGTGGGAGTGGGTTGTGCACTTCAGATCTCCCTGGTTCGGACTCCTCTGTTGACTGTGCTTTGTCTACCCGCTCCGATACATTGAAATCAGCTTGTGATTTGAGCTTCCAGCATCCAAACTGTTAGGCTCTAGTGATAGCTGGTATCCAGTGTCCTTGAACTGACTCTGAACAGGACTCAGGCCAGCAATAGCACCTTGGCATGCAAGGAGGGATGTGTGGTGGGGATGCCTTTTTCCTTCTTTGTTTCTGTTTTCCATGACTCTTCCCCTCTCTCTCTGTTGGTGGCTTTTATCTTGGCTTTTGTCCACCCAATCTCATGATCTCTAATTAGCCATCTTAACCTTGTTTGTTGACAGCGGCTCTCCCTGAGCGCTCCTCGTGAGAGACTGCATGTTGGACGGTGTAATTGATGTGTTTCCATAAGCCAGTCCTCTATGAAAAGGCACAGCTGATAATAATAAATGACAGTGTTCAAAGACACTTCTGTGAAGATGTAAAACGTGGGCCGCTAGAGACATATCTGCTCACTAACGATGCCTTAAGAGCCCCTCTCAGGCAACCCATCTGAGTTCTCACCTACACTCCTTTCATTTCATCCTCAAGAAAGGCTGACACGAAACCATTTTCTCTCTCACTTGTCACACAGAAGAGCAGACGTTGTAGTAAAAAGAAACTCTGAGGAGACAGAACTAGCCAGTTAATAAGAGGAGCTAAGGGCTGACAAAACAGTTCTGGTCATCTACCCCGGATCCATTTCCGGAGCTACGCCCTATGGGAACGGAGATGTTTAGTAACTAGCATTTGTCATAACCACATTTGTCTACAGATGATATCTGATGAATTCTCCATGTTTATCAGCAGTGGGCTGACCCCTAAGCCCACATTCTTGCATGTCTTTTGTATCCCTGCAATGCTGCCTTACCATCAGTGGATCACAAGGCCCCAGCATCCTTAAAATTCTGTGCATCTGACTGAATGGGCTGTGGTTTTGAAATAAGACCAACATAGCCATTGCCAGTTTAGATGTTTCTGGAAACCAGAGAGAGAGCCATATTTGGTGGGACATGGGTTAGAGAGTGTTTGGAGAATGCAGCCATTATCCTAGGGAAGCTGAATAGCTCATAAGAAGAAGCTACCCTTAAATAATGATGTGAGAGTCCTGGCAAAGGCTGGTAAGCTTGTGGATGGTGGTTGGTCCTTAATTCACTCAGGACTTGGGCATACAAGGTGCCGGTGAAAATCCACTCTGACACGAGTGAGTTCTGCACCTCTGTCATTCACTTCTGTTTCTCTTCATCCCTATTTCACAGTGTGGATGATGCCTCCTACGAAGTCATGAAGATTGACATCGAGGTCGAAGCACCCAGTGACCCGCCCACCACACAGCTCGTGACATGGCAGGTTGAATACCCAGGAGAGATCACGTCTGACCTGGGGGTGTCCAAGATCTACGTGAGCCAGAAGGACTTGATTGGAGTCATACCACTAGCCATGGTAAGCAAACACTCGCAGAACTGGGAATGGGTAGGCTCTGTGCTGTGATCCAAGCTTAGGGGGTCAAGGATGTCGATCATCAAACACTAAAGTGTGGACAAAAGTGGGACTATGAAGCCCATTGCCAGTAGCCACCTCTATATGTTCTGAGTAATATTCTTTAAATAGCATTTTTAAAATGTAGTCCAGGTAGTGGTTCTGAGCTTCTCTTTAAATGAACATTATGGATGGTATAATGCAAATCTCCTAAGGAATTCAAACATACGCAGTTGTGCAGAGGGCTTGGTTTAAGTGTTTATGTGCTCGAACTGAGACTCAAGGAAATCTGGACTCTGTTCATTAACAGCTCAGTGATTTGACACTTCCACAAGGAACAAAGAGAACAGGTCTTGAGAGGTGATGGGGTATTCCCTGCAAAGAGTCCTCTCCATAAGACACTAACAGGGCTTGGGGACATGCTCATCTGGGTGCCGAAGATCTGCTGTTCTCCTCTGGTATTAGCCTCCTCCCTGTAATGCAGGCAGACACGACTCAGTTCCAAGTCATGTGTCCTAGTTTGCTTTCTTCTGTTGTAATGAATATCAGAACCAAAGACAACTTGGGGAGGACTGGGATTATTTTAATTATAGCTTACGGCTGATCCTTCAGGGATTTAGGGCAGGAACTCAAGGCAGGAACTGAGGCAGAGACCATGGAGGAACACTGCATACTCACTTGCTCCTCATGGCTTGCTCAACCTGCTTTTATATATTATTTAGGACCACCTGCCCAGGGATGGCATCACCCATGATGGCCTATACTCTCTCATATCAGTCATTAATCAAGAGAATGCCTCTCAGATATAGGCTAAGATTTTTCAAAACCTACTTTAATAAGTGTTCTTAAACACTTCAACCTCCCTTCTAGACCACTGACCAAAGATAAGGGCAAAAGATGGTTAACAGGACAAAGGGGATGTGGAACTGTCATCCTTTGGGGCGATTCCCATCTTTGCTGTCAGGATATAAGCAGTCCAGACTAAAACATCGAGCACGAGTTAGTAGTGGCAGTCCAGTTCAATTGGCAAACACCAACCATGAATTAACAGTAGCCGCTGAAACAAGAAAGATCTGTGAAGCTCTGTCAAGTTTGCACACGTCCACGGTAGCAGCAAGAATCAGCCAGAATACCATGAGACGTTCTTGGGCAAATTACTCTCTACAAAGCCTCGATACGCAAAGAATAGCGAAGACCAGTAAAGCATTGCAAGACGAACCAATGCAAGAGCATCTCTTAGGTTCTACTTATGCTCGTTCCAAACACCGCATGCCCTCTCAAGTGTCTGCCACGGCAAAACGTCCTCTCAGGGGTCTGCCTCAACAGCTTCCAGAAAAACATCACATGACACAACTGAGTCTCCAAAGAAACCAGAAACTTCCCCTTCACTCAGACATTCCCACGGGCCAATCTGATGGTGGCGTCTTTTCAACAGAGTTTCCCTCTTCTCATAGAATCTAGCGTGGATAAAGTTGGCAAAAACCCAAAACTAAACTAAACTAACCAGCACATCATACAAATATACATTATGTAGTCCTCAAGTACTTCTTCCTTTGAGGGTAGATGGAACTCATATCCCGTAGCTAGTTGTGAGAACAAAATGATCACTGGCTCTGAGGCTGGAGCTCATGGTGGAGTGCTTGCCTGGCATGTGCCAGGACTGGTTTCAATTCCCAGCCCAACAAAACTCAAGCCAAATAATTAAATAAGTAACTCATGGGTCCTTACAAGAACTTCAGCCTCTTGCGGACATATAATAAGCACTAGCTACTGTTACGGTTATTCAGTTTACTGACAGCAAGATACGAAGAAGAGTCCACAGCAGTGCTGGATGTCCTTAAGGAAAGGGGTTGTTCAAATCCCTATACTTCTCAATCTGAAAGGCCAGGCAGCAGGCAACCATCTTTGATCCTTGAACTAACTAGATTGCATGAACTAGATTCAAATACGGTGGGATTGAGTGAGTCCTCTCTAAGAGGCCATCTCTGGGTTCAAGAGTGAGTTCTGAGCTCTGACTCCCCCCGCCCCCCCGTCTCATATCTGGGGGCATTTTGCTGTCCAAATTTGTTACTTGATAAAATAATCCTTTACTTGGGGAGTATGAAATGGCCTCACGTCGGCTAATTTGTATGTTCACTGAGGGGTATCTGGGAGAGAAAGCAGCTCTCTGGACAAGGATGACAGTTTGAAGTTAGAGGACTGTATGCCAGAAGGGAACTAGACGAGTTGGGGGTCTGATGCTGTGAGAAACCATTGCACTGAGGCCCGTGGGGAGTTGCATGGGCTTACTTATTTCTTCAGAAGCATTTTGGCTGCATGTTATAGAAATAACTGTGGGACGAGGGGAAACACAAGAGTGGGGTCTGTTCTTTGCTCTACAAAAGATCTTGTCACACTGGTCCGCTAGGTTTGGTGTCTGTTCTATTTACTACCGTTGTGTGCCCAGCCTAGAGTTTGTCTCAGTGGCTTGGATGTTCCATCCAGTGGCTGCATGACCCTGAACATATCAGCAGTGCATACTACTCCTACAGAGAACTGGAGTTCAGTCCCCAATACCTATCAGGGACTCAGCTATTTTTTTTTTTCGGTTCTTTTTTTCAGAGCTGGGGACCGAACCCAGGGCCTTGCGCTTGCTAGGCAAGCGCTCTACCACTGAGCTAAATCCCCAGCCCCACTATTTTTAATTCTACAAAAATCACATCTACCTTGCATCCAGAACACTGAGGGACAGGGCCAGATGGATCTTTTACTAAGTATAACACCTTATATCCATCTTCTAAACCAAGAACTTGGCGATGTGGCAAGGGAAGCTAAGTGAAGTTCCTCCTCAGAAGACGTCTGCCTGGGCAGGCGGGCATAACTGTGGAGGGTATACGGAATGCCTAAGGCTGTCCCTGACCTGATCATGCAATAGATGTCCCAGTGGCAAAAAAGCAGAGAGCTGAAATACATGCTCCTGATAGGTGTTCAGACATTATTCTGCATTAGACATAGGAATGGGAGAGAGACAGCCATAAACCATGTGTTTAAAAATCCCTAACATAACTCTATAACACTACAAAGGTGTTTTCTATTATAAAATATATTATGGCTCGCGTTTTGATATAGAAATCTTTGCACGTATCTCTCATCGATCCCTTGAGGTAAACTTTTAGAAATAAATTTTAATTCAATGATGTGAGTCAGAGGATATGTAATTTTGTAATACATTTTTGTAATGTCTGTAGAATTGCCTTCGGGAAGTTTTAACTAATTTACAATTCTACCTGCTGTGTGTAAAGATACCCACTTTCCTGCGACTTTGCCAACAGAGAATATTAATTTTTTAAAAATAGACAATTTATTAAGCAAACATCCTATCTCACTGTTTCCTTAATGTGTCTTACGTGGGTAACATTTTTTTATTTCATAATAAAATATTTGTCCTTTGCCCATTTTATTGTCCTACAGAAAATTCAACTTCTTATTTTTTCTAAAGCTAAATAATTGTACAAAGTGGAGAAATTGCATTTCAAGTATAGGGCTGGCTGACATTAGCCATTCCTACATTCTAGTTTAACAGACACAGAGTACATAGCCTCTTTCTCCTTCTGTGTATTAGTCTATCAATCTTTTGGTTCATGTGGCACATGGATTCTTCCCCAATTTGCTCTTTGCCTCCTAATTTCACATATTAGGGGATGGTGCAGGGGATTTTGCATATAACTCTGGGCTGGAACCCAAGGCCTTGTATGTGCTAAGCATGTACTCAGTGTCTGAGCCACGCCCCCAGCCCCTCCCTGGTGGAGTCTAGGAAGATGCTCTACTACTGAGTCACACCCCAGCCCCTCACTGGGGATTCTAGGCAGGGGCTCTACCACTGAGCCCCAGCCCCAGCCCCTCACTGTTGGATTCTAGGCAGGGGCTCTAAAGCTGAGCTATACTCCTAGCCCTTCTTTAATTTTTAATGTGGCCAATCTATAGAACTTCTCCATAATTGAAATCTTTCATCTTCTCCTAATGAATTCTAAGAGGAAAATACACACCTGCTTTATTTGTTCTTATAAAGCCCGTGAATAATACAATGCCCAACACAGCACATCCAGAGAAGAAGAGAGAAAAAAAGACATTAAAACAAGATGGTGCCGAATGCAGGTGCTACTGTGACAGCATGAAAGCTTAGAGATCCATGTAGGGCAAAGGTCACACCCCGGCCTCTAAGTGGCTCTGTAATTGCACCTCCAGAAAATCTTTAAGCTGAAACAAAGTCTCCCACATGTCCAGGGCTTTGAAAGCTTTTGAATCCCTTTAATCCAATCATGAATTTCTGAGTCTAATGTTCAAAAACATCATGCTTTGCTGTATTGAAGGTGAAGTGAAATTCTTAGAGAAAATCTCAATAAACACACATCTTTCTGTTAAGTGTCTGATGACCACACGGCAGGGTCTGGCATGAGGCGTGCTGTTTGCATTTCTCAGAAGAGCTGGGGGACCCTCCGTGGCGCACAGCGAGAGTGGTGGCAACATCTCATCGTTGCCGCCTGAGCTTCAGATTAAACTAAATCTGAGCTTATTACAGGCCTCAGCAGCAGAGACACTGGCATGCGTTTCCACACTGGAGGTGCCATGACAGCGACTCATTAAAAACTCATTAATAAGTGCTCTTCTTTTTTTTTTTTTTTTTCTTTTTTTCGGAGCTGGGGACAGAACCCAGGGCCTTGCGCTTCCTAGGCAAGCGCTCTACCACTGAGCTAAATCCCCAACCCCAGTAAGTGCTCTTCAGAATGCAATGTTCCACTCATTTGGGGGAGGCCATCTTGAGGGCTGCCATTGTGGGTGTTACTGTCAGTATGAGAATAATTTGGGAAGAACAAGTACCTTGCATCTATTGATTAACTGGGTTCCTGATTTACTTCTGTCTTAGCCCCACCTCTAAAGTTTTAATACTGATATTTATCAATCTGGGATTTGAGATAAAACTCAACCAGAGAGAGGTCAGAACAGATAGTCCATCATCCCTGACAATAAGCAGAAGAGGGCTGTAGGTTTGGTGTGGTGATGTCTCATGGTTGTTGTGGTGATATGACGGTACAGATATGACCCTCAACCTTGAAGATTCAGGGGAAAGCTGTGTTTCAGAGCTTATGGACTTCATGGAGTTTCAGAACAAGGGACCAAGAGGGACAGGTACCCTCCCTTTGTGAAGCACAGCTTGGCAACAGGCTCTGACTTTCCCAAGTATGCTACCTGCAGGATTCCTTGCTCCACAGCCCGCCTGCCATGCCACCTCATTGCAAGGGTCTTCCCTGATGTTTACACCTAAGAGACTCTCAGTGGACGCTGACATATTCTTAAGATCGAAGGGTGGCAAGAGAGCCCTGGCTTCTGCTGGTCCGATTCCACGGTCTGCAGCAGGCGAACCTGAGATGCTTTAGGGCCTAAGCATCACTTTGATGGAGCTTCCTGGTCCTCTGTCCTTTAGTTCTCTGAAAAAAACTTGCCTAAATGTGCTGTTTGCGTTTCCTGGAAGAGCTGGGAGGCCCCTCCATGGTGCATAGCTCCAGGGTGATGCATGGCTTCTCCACACTGTATTTCCTTTTTCCCATCAGAAGGAATGGAAGAGTTGCAGCAGTGAGTTCCACAAAGCACATAAGTAGGCACCAAGGACCTCTGTCCAGCCATGAACTTGGCTGAAGGATAAATGCTAAGGGTTTTTAAAGATATATAGATAGACTATATCTATCTGTCTGTCTGTCTGTCTATCTATCTATCTAATATATAAATATTTTATATATTGTTACATGTATTTATAATATATAAATATTTGTATAACTAAATTATATATATGTGCATTAATTATATATAAAATATGTAATATATTTACACATAACATTTTCTATTATGTTAATATTTAATATAATATATTTATAGTATATGAGTATGTGTCTGCGTGTGTACATATGTATATGTATGCACATGTACACTGTCATAGTAGCCACAGAGGCCAGCAGAGGGCATCTGATCCCCTGGAACAGAGGCTTATGAGCCTCTGTGTGGGTGCTGGGAACTGAATTTAGGTCCTTAAGAAGAGCAGTCAGTGCTCTTAACTGCTGAGCTGTCCCTCCAGCTTCCAGAAGGACAATTGGTTTTTTTTTTTCCTTGTATGGATAATTCTTGGGCTATAAGAAAGTCACCATATTCTCTAACATGTGTGTCCTTAACACTCTCTGAAATTCTTATCTATGGGACAAGTGAACAAAACCTCCTCACACTTTCAGGACCATGAATTTTAACTTATAAACTTTTCAGGAAATGTATTTTAAAACTATCACTCAGTATTTGTGTCCTTAAGTGAAGCAAATGCTATATCGACTGACCCTCTCTTTACCATCAGAACCCACAGAAGTGACTGCCTAGTACAGTAGTTCTCAACCTCATGACCCTTTTGGGGGTTGAGCAATTCTTTCTAAGGTGTTCCCTAAGACCATCGGAAAAAAAGACATTTACATTATGAGTCATGACAGTAGAAAAATTACAGTTATGAAGTAGCAATGAAAAGAATTTTATGATTGGGGTCACCACACCATGAGGGACTCTATTAAAGGGTCACAGCATATGGAAGGTTGAGAACCCCTGGACAGGCCACCTCTCTTTCTGTCTCTTTACCCCCAGGATTCCTGTGACCTTCAGTACAGGGTCTTCTCTTATCTCTACACCCAATGTGTACCCACATAGACACCCAACATCTACCCACATGGATACCTAAAGGACATTCAAGTCCCATGGCCCATCATATACGTACATCTGTGGACAGTCTCTAGACCAAACACAGTCATCCTTTGGAGCTCAGTCATCATCTCTCGGGAGTTCCAAAATTAGCGTAGGTAGCAAGCCACAGCAATACCCTGCTGAGATCAGAACTTGGGGAAGAGCCCTAGATTATAGAAGGAAGCTTCCTCCCCTGGCTCCAGTAATGAGAATGTGAATTCCTTTCATTCGAGGCATAAAAGCGGCTTCTTGGCTCTTTCTGTTTGACTTTCTCTGGTTATTCTTTTCCCATGTCAGCCTGTTAATTAACACGCCAGCGCCCCTCCGTTGTTTCACTCAGACTATTTGAAAATCCAGGCACCAGGCAAAGCATGCCGACACGTTCAATTTCATTCTTCTGCCACCAAGTGCAAATTAAGATGCCGCCGTGGCCCTCGAGAAAACCGGCTGCTCTGAGGCACCTTATTTCTTTTTATGTTTGCTGCATGACCGCTGTTCCCCAAACAGGACTGGCTAATTAGTGCCGCACTTAACTGCTGCTTGAGTACCAGGTGAGGCCTTCTATTCTCTGGAACATACTTCCACCATGGCTCACAGCTTTGGGCACTGCTCTTGTCCACATTTCCCACATGGAAGGGGACATATTTCCCAAGATCCCCACAAAAAATGTGCTTACCAACACCCCCCTTGAACTAACACCCTCCCCTCATACAGATTAACATTCTCCCTGCTATAACCAACATCTTCCCCTTGTACAAATCAATATCCCTTTGCACAGATCAACAGCCACCCCTGCATCTATCAGTAACCTCCCCTTTTCCTGGTCAACACTCCAGTGTATTGACCAACACCCTCTTGCACAAGTCAACACTTGCCCCTCGCACCTCTAGAGGACATGCAGACTCTATGGACTCCATAGATACTGCAAATCTGTTCTCGAGATCCACAATTAAGGCATAAGGCCAAGTCAGATCCTAGAATAGAGTCCAAAATCCAGGCTCATGACCAACCCACTATGCTTCACCCATAGTAAGAACAGAGTCGAAGGTGTAGATCAAGGTAAGAAAGGGAATGTTGATTACTGCAAGGAGGAATATTAATCAGGGCAAGGAAAGTGTGTTGATAGATGTGGGGATGTCATCCAGTACAAGGGGATGTTGGTTGGTGCACAAAAGGTCTTGTGGGTACAAGGAGAGGTGATGATAAATGCAAGGGGTAAGTGTTGGTTTGTGCAAGAGGGTGTTGTTCAGTAGAGTGGGGGTGTCGACCAGCACAATCAGAGATGATTCACAGATGCAGTGGTGGGTATTGATCAGTACATGGGGGGATTGGTTTGGGCAAGGGGAAGATGTTGGTGGCAGCGGGGGAGATGTTGATCTGTACAGGGGAGATGTTGATTAGTTCAAGGGGGTATTGATAAATGCACTGTTCAAGGTGATCTTGTGGAACACGAATTCAGAGAAGCACGCATACCACAGGAAACTGAGAAACCATACTGGAGTCAGAGAAGCCATTCGAAAATGAATTCTTTGTAATGCTCAGGGCCAGAGCTTTCTTCTTATCACCCCCTGAGCTGCCACTGGAGCTCCTTACTTAATGAACTCTCCTCTCCAGAGGTGACTAGCAGTAAGGTGGTTTCGGAACCACAGTGCCTTTATGGGTACATCATCCTAAATGAATGCAGGAGGGCTGTTGCTATTTCTGACTGCCATGCAGTTATTAAGCCCCAGCCGTTGTATAACCAATTGGTCTCTGTGAACAACTGCTCACGATGTGACTCATTTCATAGACACTACAATAGCAAAGGTCGCCATTGCGTGCCAGGCACTGGTTTTGGCTTTAAAGATATAGAAGAACACTCATGCTACACAGCAGAAGCAGGTGGTAAGTAAGTCATGAATAATTGAGCGAGGTGTTTTCAGAACCAACATATGTTACAGAGGAAACCCAGCAGTACACTGTGAAGAAGAGCCAAGTTGCCCAGTTGATAACTTCACAAAGACACAAGGAGCACTAGATGCCCATGAAGAAGAAAAGTAGAGACCATGGCCCAACAGTGGCCAGTTGGAGTGTTTTGAATGGCATAAGTCTGATGTAGCTGAGATGGTGAACAGGGGAGACAGGAGAGACTGTGCCAGGATTTGAGGTTAGAGATGGCAAGAGTTGAATAGGGGATATATAGCCTTATGAACTTTTATACATGGAGCAGGGCTTTTGGTTCTAGATGCTTGAATCTGATCTCTCTCTCTCTCTCTCTCTCTCTCTCTCTCTCTCTCTCTCTCTCTGTGTGTGTGTGTGTGTGTGTGTGTGTGTGTGTGTGAGAGAGAGAGAGAGAGATGCATGTATGTGAGTGTGTGGTGTGTACCAGCGTCGTCTTCTCTCACTTTACACATGACCTTGAGGAAGTCCTTCATGGAGCCACCACCCCACCTTTTCCCTTAGACTGGATGACCAGTGTGCTCACAGCACATCAGGATTGATGGTGAGGTTATGGAGACCCACAGCCATGCCTGGCTTTTTATGTGGGCACTGGGGACCCCCAACAACCAATCCTTCTTCCTGCACAGCAAACACTCTTGCCCACTAAACCATCTGCCAGATGCTAAGAATCATTTTTGAAATATCACTCTGAAGGCCATCATGAGAATATGATTTGGAGAGGGGCAGCCAGTGGTTGAAACAGAAACACTACTTTGTCCATAGAAAGCACAGCAGCTAAGACAAGGATGACAATGGTGATGTTGATGTCACACAGAATGGCTCAGGATGGGTTTCCTATGTAGAGATACTGGATCTTGCTTAGAGAATGGATAAGATGTTTGACTCAAAGATCAACCATGAGTCTAGATTGGACAGTAAAAATATAATGGTCTTTTTGATATAACAATATCAGTGGTCAGAAGTGCTAGCCATCCAATATGGCAGCCACAGCAATGTCTGGTGACATCAGGTGCTGAATGCTAAAAGGGTGGAGCTGAACAATGAACTTATAAAGATTAACTTAAGTCTGAATACTTGTGTCGGTTGCTACCAGATTAGACTGGGTATCTCTGAAGTTTGGATTGGGAGATGCAGAAGGTGAGACAGTAGTGGATTCCTTCTCCACGGTGAGTCTAGTGTTGGTCTTCCTGCCCTGTGCTACACCTCTGGATTTGTACCAGAAAGTCTTGTTGCTCATTAGCGTCTTGTCAGACAGAAGGTCTTGGTAAGTATTGTAGCTTATTTCCTGTTTCTGTGATAAACATCCTAACAAAACACCATGTGGGAAGGAAAAGGTTCATTTGGCTTATACATGGTCCATTCAGTGAGGAAAGCCAAGGCAGGAGCTGAAGCAGAGGCTGTGAAGGAACACTGTTTATTGGCTTGCTTTCCATGATTTGCTCAATTTGCTTGCTTATAGGATCTCTTACTCGGGGATGACACCACCCACAGTGGTCTGGACCCTCCCTCATCAAACAGGACAATGCTCCCAATAGACATGACCATAGGCCACTTGAAGGAGACAACTTGCGTCAGGTTGACCAAAACTAACCAGCACAATATGGGGACAGAGAGAAGGCCTTATGGTGGTGATCATCATTTATCACCATGGCTATGAGCTCCGTCAAGATCGTCAGCTATTGCCAGCAGACTCTTTCAATTAAGCAGTAATATCAGCTATGGTGCTTGTGACTCCCACCCAAATGTCCAGCAGTCTCCCGCAATGCACATCCCATTGTGGCGCAGAGCTCTAAAGGCACAGCTATAGAATAATTTCTGCCCCTAATGTATGTATTTGGATAGGTGCAATTTTCCTATAAATTATGTTTTACAATTCAGTTAAAAGCATATATTGATTTTTAAGTATGTGCATCGTGGATTGTGGCATAGTTTGTGCTATGGTACTAATTTCAGAGTAATTATGTAAAGCCTGTTTTATTTCTTGCATAAATGTTTACTGGGGAGGCTGGAGAGATGGCTCAGCAGTTAAGAGCACTTGCTGCTCTTACAAAGGACATATGTCTAGTAAGTATTCGGCACTCACATCAAGTGACTCACAGCCATCTATAACTCCAACCCCAGAGGATTCAACACCTTTGGCCTCTTCAAGCACCTGCACTCATGTATACATTCTGACACATGACTCATATACTCTTTTGATTAAAAACAAAACTAAAATATTAGGAAAATGCTCTGTAAAAATAAGTTTGGCTCAAGTAGAATAGAGTTGGTATTGCAGGATGTTTTAAGGGGAGACACAAGAATGTCCACTTGCCCCCAAAGAAGGTACCGATTACAAACCAAAGTAAAGATTCTACCCAAGTCCAAGGTAGTGAAGTGATAGTTTATTGGGCTTACTTACAGGGGAGGGGGTGAGGCGTTATTCACTGGAGCACGGATGACTCAAAGATAATTGCATAACCAAAAATCAGGTCAATAGAGGCATCAATATATGAAGCCTCCATCCATGAGACTCTCACAACCTGACCTGGAGGTAGCTGGACCAGTCTGTCATTCCTCCCTAGCAACTGTAACTATGTGTGTAACCTTGGGAGCTATGCCTTGTAAGTCTTATTTCACTTACTTCCTGAGCCTTGTATGTTTCCATTCTTTTCTGAGTTGTAAACAGGGTATACTTTCTATTTTCAGGAAGTAGCTATGGCAGTTGGTGAATGTACTCTGGGAAGCAGTAGGTAGTAGATATTTTTATCTTGTATGTCATACTGTCTCCATCACAGCAACTCAACCTGCACCTATGAGCCCCAGAGCTGCCCTAAACCTGGAAGAAAGTGGGTGGGTCTGAGTTTCAGTAAAGCTATTTATGTGTACCAAAAATGTAAATCTATATAATGTCCACATGTCACAAAATATTTTGCTGCTTGTGATTATTTTTTACAATAACTTAAAATTCCAAAGCCATTCTTAACTGTGTGACTTACCACCCAGCTTCTGGTGCCAACACACCAATCTCTGAGCTAATATGGACATAGCCCTATCTTATCTATACTTGAGTTTCTCCTTTAGAGGCTGAAAAAGACCTTGTGTGATTCTGTGACGCTTGTCCTCCTTGAATGAAGGTTTCGTTATAATGTAAGAAACAGGGACTAGCCAGATGGCTTAGAAGGTAAGGGAGATTATAGCCAAGTTGGATGACTAGAGTTTGATCCCTGGAATTCACATGATAAGAGGAGAAAATGCACTCCCAAAAGTAGTCCTCTGACCTCTATACATGGCCACAGTATGCATTCCCACAAATACAAATGAATAAATGAAATAAATATTTTCAATAAAAAGTGACATCTCTGGTAGTGCACACCTTTAATCCATGTATTAGGAAGGCAGGTGCAGTTTGAGGCCAGCCTAGTCTACATAATGAGTCCCAGGCCAGCCAGGGCCACATAGTTGATGCCCTGTCTCAAAATAAAAATGAAAAGGGGGAAAAAAATGAAAGTTTTTTTGAAACTAGAAAAAGAAAATCAACCAATGCTATTTTGAGTAAAAGCACTTAACAGCAATGACCGTGGGTGGCTTTGCCATCAATTTCAGCCACAGAGAATTTTCATGGCACTCAGAAAATCAGGGCAAATGTTGTATGCTTTGCCTCTTTTTCCCAAATCTCTGTTGACCTGAAATTTGACAGCTTAGCCTCAAGCTTGTTGATGTCCAAACCCTGATACAACACTCCCTTGAAGACCCCCCACCTACCCATCTTTTCAAAGCCCTCAGAAGGCTCTTCACGTAGGCCATTTAGCCATCCTAACTGCCTTGGTACCCCTGGTTCCTTGTCTAACTTCATTTTCCACTCTGGTGGTAGCCACTGGGCAGGATCAGACTCAGACTACAAGTGGTAAAGATCTTATGCCAGAAGAGTCAATAGTGATTGGAGAAAAGAGACCTACAAATAGACTCAGGTGCTAGTGTGAATGACTACAATGTTCTCCATCTGCAGATATAGCCTGATGTCTGCGATCCAATGTTCTGGTGGAGGAAAGCATTACATGTGTATGGAATACAGACAGACTAAAGCATAGCATGTGTGCAGCAGAATTCAAACACTCTGTGGAGTTGTGCCCCCCACACATTGATGGTTAACTACTGTTCACACAGCACCTGTTGTGCAGCATGATACTGGCTGCCTGGTGGGCTCATTGTTGCCATCAGATAAAAAGTTAAAGGCAGGGAAAGCATCTCATCCAAAGACATAAATGTTTATTGGCGCCCCAAGAGCCCCCAGAGCTGGGAAGATTCTGTCTCTAAGGGGTCTGGGTTTTTCTTTGGGGGTTTGAATATGCTTCTCTATAATTGCCTTTCTCTATTCTATGGGTCCTCATGTATCTAAGCAGTCCTTCTGGTGCAGGAGTTGGGTGTCCTGTTTCTGTCCACAAGCACAGGAATAGCTGTTGCTTGGGGTTTGTCACTAATTAGTGTGGACCCATGGTCCCTTTTTGGTGTTGTAATAACCAATGAAGAGAAGCTTAATGGGGAGAGAGAAACTCAAGACAGAGAAAGGAAAAAATAGAAAGTCTTCTCCTTCCTCTGTTTCTCTGTGCCTCGGGAAACCAGGAGGATGGTTTCAAGTGGGTATCATAAATAAGCAAAGAAGAAATTCTCAGAGGGTATTTATGCACAAGCTAGGTACAAACATTGCACCTATTTATAGAAGGGATTTGAGTATCTGTGAGAGTCCCTTGGAGTACCCGAAGCCCCACTCTATAGATACCAAGGGATAGGCTGTAATTTCCAGGTATCAATTGCTAAGAGCCAATGAATAAGATACTATGTAAATATAGGCCCATCCCTAATGCCCAGGATCTTGGCAGCCAATGCCAGAAGATGAGGTCATTTTCAGAACAGGTGCATTGCATGGAAAGTCTGTGTGCACTTGAGGTGCTCCCTCTACCTGCCAAGCCCACTGCCATCTCATCTCTATGAAATCTGTATTTTGCAACAGAGACCACCTGTCTGAGTTACATTCTTTTTTTTTTCTTTTTTTCGGAGCTGGGGACCGAACCCAGGGCCTTGCACTTACTAGGCAAGCGCTCTTCCACTGAGCCAAATCCCCAACCCCTGAGTTACATTCTTGTTGCAGTGGTAAAACACCCTGACCTAAGAAACCTCATGGAGAAAGTGTTTGCATCAGGGTAGTCAGAGTCCATAGTGTAGAAGGAATGGCAGCAGGAAGAGAAAACTTGGTGGCAGGAGCAAGAGGCTAGGTAGTCACATTACATCCACACTCAGGAGGCAGACAGAGAACAGGAAGTGGGGTAAGTCTACAAAGCCTCAATTCCTGCCGCCAGTGATGTACTTCCTCCAGTAAGGTTCCACTCCTTGTGAAACCTCCACAAATGGTGCCACCTAGTGTTCAAATACTTGAGCCTGGGGCAGAGGGGGGTGATGTCTCACTCAAATTGTAATATTTAAACTCAAATTCAAGAGGAATCTACCTAGTTCCCCTCTGGACACAGGAACCTAGGAGCAGTGAGGGACAGGACTCTTCCAGTTACTGCCTGCTTCTGGAGCTGACCCAGTCCCACACCTCCCTGTACCCAAGTCCTGTAGGGGAGAGAGCTGGACTCTCAGAAGTGCAGACAATCCTGAGAACTCAGGGGAGACCACTACTTCTGTTTACATTCCTGACCCAAGAGGAATACACCTAGAGCCCTCTGGACACAGGAACCTAGGATTAGTCAGGGATAGGATCCTTCTAGTCTCTGTCTGAGCCCAGAGCTGAAAGACAGTCAACAGGAGGGCTGACACACCTGAGAGCAGAGGTAAGACTAACTCCTCTGCTAAGAGTAACCTGCCTGGAGCCCTCAGAACACACAAACCCAGGAGCAGTCTGAGACAGGACCCTTCTGGCTTCTGCCTGTGCCTGGAGCTGACCCTGTCCCACAGCTCTCTATACCCAGATCCTGCTGGGAGAAAACTGGTCTACAGGAGTTCTGACACACAGGCTTACAGGAATGTCAAGCCACTGTCAGAGATAGTAAGACCAGCTAATGCCAGAGACAACCTGATGTCAAGAGGCAAGAACAGGAACCTAAACAACAGAAACCAAGGCTAATTGGCATCATTAGAGCCCCAAAGCAAACACTGGATATTCAAACACACCAAAAAAGCAAGGTTTAGATTTAAAAATCACATCTCATGATGATGATAGAGGACTTTGAGAAGGACACAAATAACTTCCTTAAAGAAATAGAGGACAGCACAGTTAAACAAGTAGAAGCCCGTAAAGAGGAAACACAAAAGTCCCTTAAAGAATTACAGGAAAACACAACCAAACAAGTGAATTGAACAAAACCATCCAGGTTCTAAAAATGGAAATAGGAACAATAAATCACAAAGAGAGACAACCCTGGAGATAGAAAAGAGATCAGGAGCCATAGACACAAGCATCACCAACAGAATTCAAGAGATAGAAGAGAGAATCTCAAGGTCAGACGACACCATAGAAAATGTTGACACAACAGTCAAAGAAAATGTAAAACGCAAAAAGTCCTTAACCCAAAACATTTAGGACACAATGAGAAGATCAAACCTAAAGACAATAAGTATAGAAGAAAGTGAAGATTCCCAACTTAAAGGGCCAGTAAATACCTTCAACAAAATTATAAAAGAAAACTTCCCTAACCTAAAGAAAGAGATGCCCATAAATATTCAAGAAGCCTACAGAACTCCAAATAGATAGGACCTGAAAAGAAATTCTTCCTGCCACATAATATTCAAAGCACCAAACTCACAAAACAAAGAAAGAATATTAAAAGCAATAAGCATAAAAGGATGAGTAACATATAAAAGCACACCTATCAGAATTATACCAGACTTCTCAACAGAGACTATGAAATCCAGAAGATCTGGCCAAATGTCATACAGACCCTAAGAGAACACAAATTCCAGCCCAGGTTACTATATACAGCAAAATGCTCAGTTAACATAGATGGAGAAACCAAGATATTCCATGACAAAACCAAATTTACATAACATCTTTCTACAATCCAGCCCTACAAAGGATAATAGGTGAAAAACTCCAACATGAGGAGTGAAATTACACCCTAGAAAAAGCAAGAAAGTAATTTCCTTGCAAAAAAAACAAAAGAAGATAGCCACAAAAACATAATTCCACCTCTAACAACAAAAATAAAAGGAAACAACAATCACTATTCCTTAATATCTCTTAACATCAATGGACTCAATTCCCCAATAAAAAGACATAGACTAACAGACTGGATAGGTAAAGAGGATCCAGCATTTTGATGCATACAGGAAACACACCTCAAAGACAAAGACAGACACTACCTCAGAGTAAAAGACTGGAAAACAATTTTCCAAGTAAATGGTCCCAAGAAAAAAGCTGGAGTAGCCATTCTAATATTGAATAAAATCAACTTTCAACAAAAAGTTATCAAAAAAGATAAGTAAGGACACTTCATATTCATCAAAGGAAAAATCCACCAAGATGAACTCTCAATCCTGATATCTATGCTCCAAATGCAAGGGTACCTACATTCATAAAAGAAACCTTACTAAAACTCTAAGCACACATTGCACCTCACACAATAATAGTGGGAGACTTCAACACCCCATCCTCATCAATGGATAGATCATAGAAAGAGAAACTAAATAGGGACATAGAGAAACTAATAGACATTATGAACCAAATGGATTTAACAGATATTTATAGAACATTTCATCCTAAAACAAAAGAATATACCTTCTTCTAGGCATCTCATGGTACCTTCTCCAAAACTGACCATATAACTGGTCACTAAACAGGCTTCAACAGATACAAGAAGACTGAAATAATCCCATGCATCCTATCAGATCACCAGAGACTAAGGCTGGTCTTCAATAACAACAAGAATGACAGAAAGCCCACAGACACGTGGAAGTTGAACAATGCTCTACTCAATGATAACTTGGTCAAAGAAAAAAATAAAGAAATTAAAGACTTTTTAGAATTTAATGAAAATGAAGGCACAATATACCCGAACTTATGCAACACAATGAAAGCTGTGCTAAGAGGAAAACTCATAGCTCTGAGTGCCTGCGAAAAGAAACTAGAAAGATCATACATTAGCAACTTCACAGCACACCTAAAAGTTCTAGAACAAAAATAATCAAATACACCAAAAAAGAGTAGATGGCAGGAAATAATCAAACTCGGGGCTGAAATCAACAAAGTAGAAACAAAAATATACAAAGAATCAACAAAACCAAGAGCTAGTTCTTTGAGAAAATCAACAAGACAGATAAACCCTTAGCGAGACTAACCAGAGGGCCCAGAGACATTATCCAAATTAACAAAATCAGAAATGAAAAGGGAGACATAACAACAGAATCTGGGGAAATTAAAAAAATCATCAGACCCTACTACAAAAGCTTATATTCAACAAAACTGGAAAATCTGGATGAAATGGACAACTTTCTAGACAGATGCCAGGTGCCAAAGTTAAATCAGGATCAGGTAAACCAAATAACAATCCCATAACTCCTAAAGAAATGGGAGCAGTTATTAAAAGTCTCCCAACCGGAAAAAAAAATAAAGCCCAGGACCAGATGGGTTAGTGGAGAATTCTATCAGATCTTCATAGAAGACCTAATACCAATAATGTCCAAACTCTTGCACAAAATAGAAATAGAAGGAACATTACCCAAGTCCTTCTCTGAAGCCACAATCATGCTTATACCTAAACCACACAAAGATCCAATAAAGAAAGAGAACTTCAGATCAATTTCCCTTAAAAATATCGACACAAAATACTCAATAAATTCTGACAAACCGAATCAAAGAAAACATCAAAATGATCATCCATCATGATCAAGTAGGCTTCATCCCAAGGATGCAGGGATGGTTCAATATATGGAAATCCATCAATGTAATCCACTATGTAAACAAACTCAAAGGGGGAAAAAACACATGATCATCTCATTAGATGCTGAGAAATCATTTAACAAAATTTAAAACCCCTTCATGTTAAAAGTCTTGGAAAGATCAGGAATTCAAGGCCCATACCTAAACATAGTAAAAACAATACACAGCAAACAAGTAGCCAACATCAAACTAAACGGAGAGAAACTTGAAGCAATCCCACTAAAATCAGGGACTAGACAAGGATGTATACTCTCTCCCTATGTATTCAATATAGTACTCAAAGTCCTAGCCAGAGTGATCAAACAATAAAGGAGGTCAAAGGAATACAAATTGGAAAGGAAGAAGTCATAATATCACTATTTGCCGATGATATGATAGTATACTCAAGTTCCACCAGAGAACTACTAAGCCTGAGAAACAACTTCAGCCAAGTGGCTTGGTATAAAATTAACTCAAACAAATCAGTAGCCTTCCTCTTCTCAAAGGATAAACAGGCTGAGAAAGAAATTAGGGAAATGACACCCTTCACAATAGTCACAAATAACATAAAGTATCTCGGTGTGACTCTAACTATGCAAGTGAAAGATCTGTATGGCAAGAACTTCAAGTCTCTGAAGAAAGAAATTGAAGATCTCAGAATATGGAAAGATTCCCCATGCTCATGGATTGATAGGATTAATATAGTAAAAATGGTCATTTTGCCAAAAGCAACCTAAAGATTCAATTGCAAACCCCATCAAAATTCCAACTTAATTCTTCATAGATTTAGAAAAGGAATTTGCAAATTCATTTGGAATAACAAAAAAAAATGCAGGATAGAAAAAACCATCCTCAACAATAAAAGAACTTCTGGGGGAATCACTATCCCTGACCTCCAGTTGTATTACAGAGCAAAAGTGATAAAAAAATAAAAACTATATGGTATTGGTATAGAGAGAGGCAGGTAGATCAGTGGAATAGAATTGAAGACTCAGAAATGAACCCACACACCTATGGTTACTTGATCTTTGACAAAGGAGCTAAAACCATCCAGTGGAAAAAAGACAGCATTTTCAACAAATGGTGCTGGTTCAATTGGAGGTCAGCATGTAGAAGAATGCAAATCAATTCGTTCTTATTGCCCTGTACAAAGCTCAAGTCCAAGTGGATCAAGGACCTCCACGTAAAACCAGATACACTCAAACTAATAGAAGAAAATGTGGGGAAGAATCTCAAACACAGGGGCACTGGGGAAAATTTCCTGAACAGAACACCAATGTCTTATGCTTAAAGATCAAGAATCAACAAATGGGACCTCATAAAACTGCAAAACTTCTGTAAGGCAAAGGACACTGTCATTAGGACAAACTGGCAACCAACAGGTTGGGAAAAGATCTTTACCAATCCTATACCTGATAGAGGGCTAATATCCAATATATACAAAGAACTCAAGAAGTTAGATTCCAGAGAATCAAATAACTCTGTTAAAAATGGGGTACAGAACTAAACAAAGAATTCTCAGCTGAGGAATATCTGAGAAGTACCTAATGAAATGTTCAACATCCTTAGTCAACAGGGAAATGCAAATCAAAACAACCCTGAGAGTTCCACCTCACACCAGTCAGAATGACTAAGATCAAAAACTCAGGTGACAACACATGCTGGTGAGAATGTGGAGAAAGATGAACACTCCTCTATTGTTGGTGGGGTTGCAAGCTGGTACAACCACTCTGGAAATCAGTCTGGAGGTTCCTCAGAAAATTGGACATTGCACTACCTGAGGACCCAGCTATACCACTTCTTGGCATATAGCCAAATGACACTCCAACAAGTAACAAGGACACATGCTCTACTATGTTTATAACAGCCTTATTTATAATATCCAAAAGTTGAAAAGAATCCAGATGCCCTTCAACAGAGGAATGGATACAGAAAATGTGGTACCTCTACACAATGGAGTACTACTCAGCTATCAAAAACAATGACTTCATGAAATTCATAGGCAAATGGATGGAACTAGAAAATACCATTCTGAGTGTAGTAACCCAATCACAAGAAAATGTACACATGGTATGCATGCACTGATAAGTATTAACCCAAAAGCTCGGATTACCCATGATACAATCTACAGACCCCATGAAGCTCAAGAAGAAGGATGACCAAAGTGCATTCCTTCTTAAAGGGGGAACAAAAATATTCATAAGAGAAGATATGAAGACAAAGTTTGGAGCAAAGACTGAAGGAATGGCCATTCAGAGCCTGCCCCCACCTGAGGATCCAGCCCCTATACATACAGCCATCAAACCTAAACAATATTGCTGAAGCCAAGAAGTGCATACTGACAGGAGCCTAGTATAGCTGTCTCCTAAGAGGCTTAGCCAGAGCATGACACATACAGAGGCAAATGCTAGTAGCAAACCATTGAACTGAGAATGGGGTTCCCATTGGAGGAGTTAGAGAAAGGATTGAATGAGCTTAACTGGCTTGCAACCCCATAAGAACAACTATTCAAACCAACCAGAGCTCCCAGGGACTAAACCACTACCCAAAGAGTACACATGGACAGCTCCAGATGCACATGTAGCAGAGGATGACCTTGTTAGGCACCAGTGGAAGGAGAAGCCAAGGCTGAACCCCCTAGTGTAGGGAAATGTCAGAGTGGGGAGGTAAGAAGGGGTGGGTAGTTGGGGAGGGGGCACATCCTCATAGAAGGGGGAGGGTGTGGGATAGGGTGCTTTTGGATAGGAAACCAGGAAAGGGAATAACATTTGAAATGTATCCAAAATAAAAAAAAAACCCTCAAATTCAAAATTAGGGACAACTCACACTTAGACACACACACTCATACACGTTATTTTAAAAAGAAAAGGACAAAGAAAATCGGCTCTTTGAAGGCAGTGTAGCGTACACAAAGACCAGCCCCAAATAAGGAAGAAAGATGGCCAACTTTAATCTTTTTAACACACACTAGTTGTCCCTCACTGCTCACCAGTCAATGGCTACAAAGTGTATCAGTATACAGGCCACTCAGGTTCAAGTTGAAATAGTAAGTGCCTCCATCTATGATAGTGTTGGCAACCATGTGTTGATCCAAACACATGAAAATGTTTCCTAATAAGAGTAAGAATCAGTTTCAAAATATTTTGAAACCATACATGCCTACAAATATTTGCCAACAGTGTCACATTCTGAGGGCAGAATATCAGTCTCATATTTACCAACTCATGTTGGCCTTTGTAAGTTTTTTCCTTTCACACACATTTTCCAGTAAGAGTAATTTTATTGGTAGGTGCCAAGAACACTGAAAATTTCAAGGGAGGTTGAAATCTGAGTTTGGATATCTTAGTGCAAGCAAATTCTAGTTAAGTAACATTTGGGCAAACTTTTATTAAGCTTTTGTTTGGAAGTTGGTGATGGTAACATTCCGGTTTACAAGAATTGAGGGAAAATAGCAACTCTGTGTTTTTATAAGTCATTTATACTGAATGGCTAAGACATTGTATTCTTTACTGTAGCAAAATATCTAACAGAAGTCAACTTAAGAGACAGGAGTTTATTTCAGCCTAGGGTTTCATGAATGTTTCATTCCACCATTGTGGGCATGCGTGGTGGCCATCTAGAGTGTGAGGAGGGAACTCCTCATCTAGTGAGAGAACCGGGAGGTAGAGAGTGTCTGGCAGAGCCACAGGAGGGTTAACTTTCCAAGACCCATCCCATAGAGACACACCTTCACCCTCCAGGCTCCAACTCTGAAAAGCTCCACAGCCTTCAATATAGAAAGGCAAGCCAGGAGCCCCTGGAGAGCCTTTCAGAGTCATTTATGAAGTTTGCCTTAAGGAAAAATTAGTTGTATATCATTTAAAAAAATGTTCCTACATATGTTCAGTGTGTCCTGGTCATCTCCCTCTTTGGCTTCCCCTTTGGCTTCCCCCTCCACCACATCGCCCATCTCCTTAAGGCAATTCCTAGTCCCTTTAAAGAGGAGACTATTGGATATGGACCTACAAGTTATTTCTTCTCACCACTACCAGTGTGAAGCACCCTCTTCTTCCACTTCTGCTCCCCATCTTCCCTCTCCCAGGCTCCCCTATCTCCTTCCAGTTGGCTGCTCATCTGCTCCAGCCCCAAGCCTAAAGACATCGCTTTCATATTCATCAGGCCTCAGGTGTCAGCTGCTGCCACACCGTAAGAAGTCTGTAGGCAGGAGCGCCTCAATATACTTACTTACACGGAGAGCTGAGCTCACAACGGATGAGGTGATGTCTCCACAGGCAACCAGGCTCCACGTGGTGGTGGGTGTCCAAATGCTCGGTCAAGTTCTCTGGATTCTACTCTCCCACTGCTTAAACTCCTTTCCCAGTCTAAGAAGCATTCTCAGCCCACTGATGGCTGGGTCATCTCTTAAAGAACAGCCCTACTGCAGCCATGGGATAGAGTCAGACCCATCGATCAAATGATGACAAGCCAAACTGCACTCATAATTACTAACAACCAAAGACCCTCTGACTAGTCCAAGGGCAGGTCTCCTGGGCTCATCTCATACAATAGGACATGATCACCACAAACCAGCTAGAATGAGATACTGGTAGCATCCCATGGATTCCTGGGGGTTCAAGGCCGTTGGCTACCCAAATAAAGGCGGGTTTGGACAAGGGCCTGGAAATTCCCCAGAGTAAAACAAAGTGTGTGACTGTACAAAGCCTTAGGTAAAGGAGTCAATTACTTGCCATTTTGTGTGCTTGTGGTGGTTTGAACATGCTTGGCCCAGGGAATGGCACTGTTAGGAGGTGTGGCCCTTATTGGAGTAGGTGTGGCCTTGTTGAAGGAAGCATGTCACTGTGGGGGTGGGCTTTGTGACCCTCCTCCTAACTGCCTGGAAGACGGTCTGCTCCTGGCTTTCTTTCAACAAAGATACAGATCTTCATGGAGATCTCAGCTCCTCCAGTCCCCTGTCTGCCTGCCTGGATGCTGCCATGTTTCCCGCCTTAATGATAATGGACTGAACCTGTGAACCTGTAAACCAGCCCTAATTAAATGCTGTCCTTTATAAGAGTTTCCTTCCTCATCTCTTCAAAGTCACGAAAACCCTAAGATAGCACTTAACGATCTCAAAACCTTCAAAAGAAGAAGAATTTAAAAAAAAATAGTAAACCACTTCCTACAGAAAAGATGCTTTAGAAATTGAGATAATGGTGAAGAAATTGAGAAGAAATTGGATAATGGTGAAGAAAGAGCCCTCCCGCCACTCCTCATTAGTAAAGCAAGTGTTTGTAGCCATAACACAGCATTCCCACCTTCAACCCTCACAGCCACTGTGATGTGAACACAGGTGAAATATATGCGTCCATCCAGCAAAGCTGGCTGTCAACAGCTAAATTAGAGTCGGGATGGTGATATTAAATGGTGAAGACTGCGCTCGGACTGGAGTTAATGTTCTGAAATGTATTTATGTGTAACCTGTGACCTTCCCATCAGAAGGGATTTACCAAACACGTACCAGGCTGATCTAAACATCTCCTTCAATCGAAGCCCTAATGACGTCTAATCATGTCTTCCCCCCGACAATCACCCTAGTTTTCAGAATCAATTCCATTTTGCTTTGGCCTGCCGCTTACCTTCTTTCCAGCTTGTTAATTCTTCTGATGAGGAATGTTTCGCATCTGTCTGGTTTTCTGTTTGGATGCGGGTGAAAGGAGCTAGGCTGGCGACCCCCAATACCCATGTGAATAGCTGTGTATCCACTGTTCAATGAAATGATCCTGGTTGTCAGGGAACTTTATGATCCCATCTAAAAAGACAGAAAAGAGTAGCCTAGCTGAGTGCATACCACATATGCATGAAGATCTGAATTCAGCTCCCCAGCACCCACATAAAAAGCCAGGCGTGAATGAAATCCTAGTGCTGGGGAGGCAGGGACAGCACATCCTTGATATTCACAGGCGGATAGCCTGGCTTCATCAGTGAGCTCCAGGTTCCTTGAGACTCAGTCTCCAAAAGTAAAGTGGAGCACATTGGGGAAACACCTCTGACCGCCACATATGCATGCACCAGCACACATGCGCATGTGTGCGCATATGCACGCATGCGCAAACAGATGAAAAGATGGGAAAGATGCTACTCTCAGTTTACCAATAGCAAAACCATGTGAGTCGTGAGCTGGAGTCAGGAGGCGTGGTCCTCCAGACCACGTGACAGTGGGACTCTAAAGTAGCAGAGTGCTGCCCTATGGAAGGATACCTGGGAGCCCCTGTGGGACATGGCAGGCACTTTTCCAAGTCACGATTCAAGGTCTCAGTTTATCCTCAACCTTTCAGCAGCAAACATGAGAGACGATGTTACCTCCTGTGTGGGAAGAATGTGGGTGAAATCCCCAGTGTTGAAAAAATAAAGAAGACATGGAGATAAGTGGAAATTTTTATACTTTAGACATAAGCCTGAGTGTAAGGCTGGCACTTATGACCTTTGTCTTTCTAGAAAAACCCATTCTTGGTGGTGGTGAGGCATTGGGATGGCTCAGCAGGTACTTGTTGTCAACCCAGACAACTGGAGTTCAGTCTAGTTCAGAACCTACACAGTAGAAGGAGAGAACCAACTCCTTCACGCTGTCCTCTGACCTCTATAGGTGCACTGTGGGTCATGCATCCCAACCCCAACACATAGAAATAAATAATTTGATTTGTTTTATAATCTACGAGAGTGGGCTGGAGAGATGACTCAGAGTCTTTGTTGATCTTGAAGAGTCCTAGCACCCACATCAGGCAACTTACAGCCAGCCACCTGCAACTCCTGTCCTTGTGGTCTAGTGCCCTCCTCTGGCCTCCACAGGAACTGCACACACATAGCGCACATACTGACCCTCAGACCCATAAACAAAACAAAAAATCTTTAAGAGAAATCCATCCTTTGTTTAAAGGAATTCCCTCTGTAGTGATGAAGTCATAATAGTGAAACTTACTGAGAAATGATGTGAGTTTGTCAAATAGAGCCGAAGAGATGCTCAACAAGGACAAAGACGGTCTGTACCATGACTTTTTATATGGAAAAATGGAAGGTCCTGGAGAAGAGTTGCTAAATATCACACGAATAGAAAGACCCGATCATACTCCCAGACTGATACTTCTCAACCATCGGGACAATGGTGTGTATGTGTGCCTGAACACTCCTAGTTACACATGTGATAGAGCCCCCTGGCTATATCTTTGCTCCCTGGGAGGAGCAAGCTGCAGAAGCTTTGTCCCCCATCTTTGGGTGATGGTGAGCCTCCATATATATTGATCTTCAAAGCAAGATAACAATGCAAAGCTATAGCCCAACTCAGTGGGAAGTGTGTGATGTCAGAAGCTTCTAGCATAGTAGGACTACATACATTAAAACATACAGAAGCTCATGCTTCTGACAACTTTGCCCATGGCAACAGTGGCAAGTTCCTATCTTAGGGGTCCCTCTTCCTGTCTACCAAACAGCACCATACTGGTCCCACCAGCTTAGCATTTTGCTAGAAAGATCAGCCATAATATGTTTCGCAATAACCTGAGTATTTTCCATATTGTGGTTCAATTACCCCACAACACCTCCAGCAGGGATCATCTTCTTTTTTATTCTTCTCTTGGGACAGAAAGTGATGCACAGTTTGTTGGGTGAACCAGGCCTCCCTATAGACAGAGCAGAGAAGCAGGGGACTCAGAAGGCTGTGGCTGTGGATCAGAGAAAGTGAAAGATGACACAGCTATAGATGTTGTATAGATGTAGATAGATGGCAGACAGATGGGTGATAGGATAGGCTAGATGGCAGATAAATGGATAGATAAATGATAAATGAATATAGATGTATGATAGATAAATAGATGATAACAGATATGTTCATGATTGATAGATGATGGGTAGGTTGGATAGATAGGTAGATAGATAGATAGATAGATAGATAGATAGATAGATAGATAGATAATAGATAAATAGATGTAGGATAGAGGATAACAGATTTATAGATGATAGACAGACAGGTAATAAATAATAGATTATAAATGATAGGTAGATAGATGGATGATAAATAATAGGTAGATAGATGACAGATGGATGAAAGGTAGATTATAGATAGATGATAGATAATAGGTAGGTTATAGATAGAGTATAGATAGAAATATATACATATGTGTATATGAATGGTAGATAAAGGATAGATAGTAGATAAAAGGTAGATAGTTGGCAGATAAATGTGTGATAGATGCTACATAGTTGCTAGATCACAAACTGAAGAACAGGTAGGTGTATAGACTAAAAATCAATAGAGATAAATGATAGAATGGTAGATAGGTGCATTTACAGGTAATAAAAAGAATGGTAGAAGAAAGACGGATGAAAGATAGAGGGACAGTTGATAGTCTGAATAAGATATAGGTAGATAAACCAACAATAGATGGAGATACTTGATAGACAGACAGACAGATGACAAGTAGATGAGTGATAGGTCTAGTAGAAAGATGATATATGACTAGATAATAAGTTAATAGACACATAGAGGGATGGATAGATTGATGGATAGATAGATAGATAGTGTATGAATGGATAGATATAGAAGAGAGCTACAGTGTTCAGTACATGATTGACAGCTGTCCTCTATAAGTTGGCTTTTGAATCCTCTTTCCCATGGCCATAACTGCACACCTTGATTGTGCCTCCCATCCATGGCCAAACCATCTCACTTCCCATGTTGCTTCCCATGTATCCAATACTGTTGTGCTGCAAGCTACCCCGGCATGTCCTTAGTCTCGTATGTCTCACTGCCACCTACCCCCTACAGCATCTTCTCTACGCTGTAGATGGTGACCTTTTAGAAACTGACCATGGATCTCCATATCTCCTATTTAAACCCCACAGTTGTTTCCACAGTTGTTGACAGCGAGCAAATGACAGGTCATGTAAGACCTGCTGTGTGTACCCCATCCTGGCCTCTCTGAGATCATCTGTCAACCCTTCCTAACTGTAAGACACTGGGCCGGGGGTTACCTGCTGAGAAGCATTAAGGAGGCCGCAACATTATCTATCTCTAAGCATTAATAAACAACTTCCTGCATCTAAATATTCAGTGCAGAGCACCCTCAGAATGATGGTCCATCATCTTTTCCATTTCAATCCAGAGTCAGTCTCCCAAGCCTTATCCATAGCCACAGAACTGTTGTAGTTAAAGGGTTGACAGAAGAGTTGCCTTTGGCCTGAATGTCTCATTTTTGGATTGCATGTTAATGATCAAGCTTGTAGAGAATCTTCATGGGAAATGCACTGGTCCATCGTACAAGTCTCTTTTGTAAAAATTAAAAAAAAAAAATTCAGTCAGGGTTTCGCCATATAGCCTTGACTAACCTGGAACTTGCTGTATTGACAAAGTTTGCCTTGAAGTCACAGAATCCACCTGCCTTTGCCTTGCAGGTACTGGGATTTAAGGCATGTACCACCATACCCAGTTTTGTTCTTTGAAAGTTTTATACATTTATATAATGTATTTTAGTGATGTGTTATATTTTTGAGAGTGAAACATTGCTATGTCATTTCTTCTTTCCCCTTCTTCCCTCCAAACCCTCCAATATACCCCTCCTTGTCGTCTTTCAAATTCATGTCGTCGTCTTCTTTAATCGTTTCTGTGTTAACCATCCCCATCGACTATTACGTCCTCCAACTTTCCTTAGTGTCCCCATGCTTTCACTCCCAAACTTCATGTCCTCTCTATTGTTTGTCATTAGTGACTGTGGTGGTTTGAATAGGAATGGCCCCCCATAGGCTCATAGACTTAATGCTTGTTAACCAGGGAGTGGAACTATTAGGAGGTGTGGCCTTGTTGGAGGAAGTTTGTCACTGGGGCTAGGCTTCGCAGTTTCAAATGCTCAAGCCAAGCCCATTATCTCTCTCCCTCTCCCTCTCCCTCTCCCTCTCCCTCTCCCTCTCCCCCTCCCTCTCCCTCTCCCTCTCCCTCTCCCCCCTCTCTCTCTTCCTCTCTCTCTCTCTCTCTCTCTCTCTCTCTCTCTCTCTCTCTCTTCCTGCTGCCTGCTGATCTGGATCAAGAGCTCCGAGCTACCTATATGACACTATGTCTGCACATATGCCAATATGTTTCCTGCCATGACAACAGTGGACTGAACCTCTTAACCTGTAAGCCAGCCCCAATTAAATGTTTTCTTTTATAAGAGTCGCTGTGGTCATGAGGTCTCTTCACAGCCATAGAAACTCTAAGACAATGATGTTATGAATCCCCTTAGCACTTCCCATGTACACACATGTGTGTGGTCATCCACAGGCATGTTGGGTGCCCCCAGTGACACACTTATTTGTCCTTTCTTGTCAGCCATGAGCTGCCAGTAGCTCCTCAGCCAAAGGTAGGCCTGTAGGGACCCGCTCCACAGCTCATGTGAGATTTCGATGAGCTTGGTCATGTTCAGGCAACCACAGTTGCTATGAGCCGATGTTGTATAGCAACTCAGAAGTCATCATTTCACATCCTCCCCCCCTCCACCTGCTGGCCCTTCCCACCTCCTCTTTCTCTATGGTCCATGAGCCTTGGATGGGGAGGATTTTGATGTGAATGATTCTGCCACAGCTGAGTATAGACTCCATCACCATGTCACCCCAATGAAATCCTACGGCTCCTGAGTCTCTAACTGAACATGTTGATGGTAGGTAGCTCTTGAGATGAGTATGATCAGCGTTGGTTCATTGACTAACTCTGATCATAACAGAGACAGGCATAATAGAGCCTCGGAACTCAAGGCTCTAGGAGAACACATACCTGGAATTCTCTTCCTTGCTCACAGCCAGCTCATTCCTCACCCCTCCCCATCAGTCCCATGAATAGTACTCTGTTCTGAGGTAGTGGCTGTGGGGTTCTTTTTTTTTTCTTTGCCAACTTCCATCTCTTTGGCAATCTTGTGCTTTCTTGTGACTTTAAATACCATCTATTTGTTGATAATCCCACCATGTGCGTCTTCCTGCTGGAATTCCTCCCAGAACTCCAGGCTCACTCATTCCTCGTGGCTGCCTAGTAGGCAATTCAAACCAGCATGTCTTAAACCAAAAAGAAATCACGATCTTCACATTCCCAACCCATTCCTTCCGGTAACTTCCCCATCCCAGCCAGACGGTCCCATCATTCCAGTTGCTCAGAGCAGAACTGTGACGTCTGTATACTCAGACCGCAGGTCCCCTTCCTTTTTCGCTCCCAGTGGCTCTCAATTCACCATATCCATGCCCTGGTGGGAACCATCTTCTGAAACTGTGTGTGTGTGTGTGTGTGTGTGTGTGTGTGTGTGTGTGTGTGTGTGTGCGTGTGTGTGTGTGTGCGCGCGCGTGTGCATTCATAACCTACAGAGAACAATTAATGCTGCTTGATCGATTAGTGCTTCGTGCTGTTGACTTAATCCAGTGCAGGTGACCACAGCTGCTGTGACTTCATGAGTGTCACAGCCAGTCCACATCCAGATGACTGCTTCTCACAGTTCTCCTTCCCATCATCCAGCTCTTACAGTCTTTCCACCCCCTCTTCCAAGATGTCCTCTGAGCCTTTGTAGGGACTGTTGATTTAGCTGCTACACTTAGGGCTAAGCACGCAGTAGTCACCTGTGCTCGAGTACACTGACCAGTCTTTTTGAATCTCAGCATTACTGCCCACCTCACAAAGAGGCCCCTCAGGCCAAGCAAATGAACTCTTGGTGTATGTCAGTGGCCTGTCTTCAGATACACAAATGAGTGAATAAGTAATAGAAATGGCCTCGTTGGGATTCACATCACATTGTTCGGCTAATGTTCTGGATATATTAAAATATTAAAAATCAACTATTGACTGCCCCAAAATGATTTTTGCCTCGGGGTTTTACTAAATCAGCATACTGTACCTTCTTCGTGCTGGTGCTTGAGCCAGCAGCCTAGACGTCAGTGGAATTCAGGTGGCCCCTGGCCTTTCCTCTTTTTCTCATCTTGTATGCTCTTCTTAGTCCAGGCTGGCTTAGAACTCTCTGTGTAGCCCAGGCTGGCACTCGGCTTTCTCCTGCATCTGCTTCCATAGTACTGGATTACAAAGTTTTATTGCCCCTGACTGGTTGGCTTCATCAGTTTGTTCTGGCCATAGAACCTTTGGTCTGGCTGTTATGGAAATCTCATTTCTATCTGCAAACACAACTTTGTAACGTATGACTGCTCCCCCACTGACTACTTCTTCCCTGGTTAGAATTAAGGTTAGAGCGCTAGGGTCAGCATTGAGAAGACTTACATGTGGCTAGAATGACTCTGGTAGCTCTCTTATGGGTTAGTTGTCTGCGACTCTTTGTTTCTTGTCCTTTATCCTTAAGATCTCAATTTTCTTTTCCCCTCAAGATGCCTTGACATCTGGCTTGACCACCTGTTGACCTTTGGTGAGTTTAGAATGCCCCCTGTTTTTTCCAGCAAAAGCCACATTGAGGTGTGTCTTAGTTGCTCTGTCTGAAAGACAGGCTGCTCTCCCAGTGTCTGCAGGGTAGGTATCCAATACCAGGCAAGAATGATGCCTCCCACAGATATGCACAGAAAGAAAGAGATCATTTCTTTCCTAAATGGTAAGATGTAGTAGGCCTGTTGTACATGAAGTTGGACTATAGGTTTGATCAGCTTCTATACAGAATTCCATCCAACAGAGCTCCTTCTACTGTGGATTGCGCCCACAGCACACGTGCACCCTGGTACGTTAATGTGAGAAAAGACAGAGGTTATTAAAGAGACACATCCTCGGGGACTGTAAGGAGAATTCTGGAGCGGAAGTTATCTAGATAATTTGGTGCCTAAGTGGTGCTAAGGTAATTATGGAACTAGTAATTAGATAAAGGATGGGGAAGTCTCTTCCCTCTGGATTTAATAACATCCCAAAATCATTAGTAACCATGCAAAAGCGATGATGACCAGGCACCAGGTAAAAACCCACAGGCAGCACAGTGGTCAGAGCACTGGGCATATCAGCTAGAACATGGGCAATCTGCGTGAGGGTCTTAAAACTTTCAGAAGGAAATAGGGGAGTCTGTACTACAGGGGGTCAAGAGAGCTGTTTCTCTGAAGATAACATCGATAATGGTGTGTTTCTCTATTGACAGCTAGCCAGCTAAGTGCCTTTTAAGAGTGTTTGTTCAGGTGGATGTGCAGGCGACATAGAGGGAAAGAGGACTGGATTTTTCTGTAAATAAATGGGTAGGTAGAGATTCTGAATAGACCTCATGTGCCCTGAATACTAAGGTCTACACTTCCCATCTATACAAGCAGCTTAACCTTGGGGAAGCCTCCTTATAGACATTGACTAAAAGCTATCTCCCCTTTTAGCAGCAAAACATCTAAGTAAAATTGTGAGCTGGTCAATCACCACCCACAGCATCTCTTTCCTCTTCTGGATAGATAAAGCCCTGAGCCTCCAATGTGCCTTTCTTCTGCCCAGTGTCTCCAAATGGCCTGGTGGAAGTGGCTGAATTAAGAGGGTTCTTTCTCTTCCCAAACTCTTGTTAATAAATCCCTGTAAACATAACTTGGATGCACTCTTTGTGGTGACTCGTCATTCATTTCGGGGTTAACTAAGGGGTGTTCTGCAATGTCGGAAGGATCATTTAATTTCCTTGCTATATTCAATTTATGATTTCTAAACGAGGCAATGGGTCATTGATTATTTTAAACATGAAGGATTGTAAACAAACAGTGTTTGCATGTTGATATGCCAGCCAAAAGGATTTGGTGGCAGGAAAATGGAAGTCAATTAATGAATGAATTGGCATTCCGTGGGTGTTCGGTGCGATACTTATGCAATTTATCCTAAATTAAAATTATGTTGCTTCTTAATGAAGACGGTTTTGTAGGGTTTTCCTCATCCAGCTAGGCATGCTCTCCGTAATCTCACGTGATGCTCAGTGAGTCAAGTTTAAGGTTTGGTTAAGTAAAACAGTCGTGCATGTCCCTCCCATGGAGTCAGCAAGCGCTGACAGGAAACAGAGATGGAGTTAAACACATAAATGAAGAAATCAACCAGAGGAGGCAGCTATCAGACCAAAGATTACAAAGGCATCCCACAGAATTGTTTTGTATGGTGTTTAGGATTGGGGAAAGGCGGGACACCGTTTGTTTTGGAAGGTCAGAGAAGGTATTAAGGCTCCCAGGACTCCAGCCAACTGACATGCTGAGAGTCCATCAAGTGGAATGAGCCTTCTATCAGGGTCTAAGAGGAAAACAGACCCCAAGGAGCCAGAAGGATGTGAAGAAGTCAGAGAGATGCCAAAGAGGAGCTGGGAGAGCATTCCGTTATTATCCCATCAATGGCAGTCAGGATATAGGAAGAGGGACTAGAAACTAAGCAGTGTGAGTTTGAATGTCTTTGCGAGGGGAGGTCATCTTGAGAGACCTGACACAGAGACTGTTGAAGGACCCACTGGGGCCACTAGGGAAACTGGGAATGAGGAGAGCTGATGATGCAGAGCTGGATGGGAGAGAGAGCTCCTGAGCCTTGCTTCTGGATCCTCCAAGGATGCTGACCCCACCTCCCTCTCTAACACTGGAGTACCAAAACAGAGATGTGTCTGAAAGAGACCTGATTTGGGGACATGTGAAATTATAGACAGGCTCTTGCTGCATAGCGTAGGCTAGCCTAGAACTTACTTCGTATTTAGCCCAGGCTGGCTTCAAGCAACAATCCTCCTGCCTTAGCCTCCCTAGAGCTATTTCCTGTAGCTAAATATCACATCCTTCTTGACCATCACCTCTACAGGCTAACTCTCCATTCAGGGTAAAATCCACTCTGCTCGGAGATGGGGATTTGGCTCAGTGGCAGAGCGCTTGCCTAGGAAGCGCAAGGCCCTGGGTTCGGTCCCCAGCTCCGAAAAAAAGAACCAAAAAAAAAAAAAAATCCACTCTGCTCTAGATAATGTAGCTAGATAAGTTAGCTTCCTTGTAAGGACACTTGAGATCTACCTTTCCATACTTAGGTCATTTTACCTTGACATCATTCCCTGCCATCTATGAATGTGGCTGCAGAGGGCAAAAGTTCCCGCGAGAACTCCATTTAAATCCAAGTTTTACAGACCTCCCCCTCCTTCCAAATCTTTAGGCTGAAACTTACTGTGGAGACCAATGTGACCATAACTACAAAATCCTAAGCTGGAGATTATGTCTAATCTCAGAAGCTAAACAGGATCGGGTTCAGTTAATAATGAAATGAGAGAACACAGATGATCCTTACCTTGTGGTGTTGATACAGCACCGTCAAGTGAGCAAGGGCTGTGGGCATGACAGGAGGCGCTGCTGTCTGAGCACCTGTATGTGAGTGAGCCCAAGTGTTTGGGGGCGGGGCCTCTGTAGTCCGCATACTTTCCATGGAGAGTGGCAGTCTGTGGTTTTCTCAGAAACCTAAAATCTCCCCGCACGAGCAAACACAACTATAGAAACCAGTGGCCTAATTTTAAAACACATTTGAATAGCACCTCTAAGAACGTCACTAGTTATGTTTGGGGTTGCTAAATTCACTCGGTCCAAAAATATTTAAGAATAAGTCTTTCGATCATTGTCCCATCCTACCTCTTTGTACCAAAGCTCAAAATTTAGCCCAGGCTAGCTTCAAACAACCCAGTGTAATCACTGAAAACCATGCTCCTAGCTTCTTGATTCCATAACTGCCCTCAGGCCTTCACATTGCCAGGAGGGTGTTCCCTGCCATGATCACAGCCTATCTCAGGGAGCCAGCCTAGCCCAGGCTACCCCTCATTATCATGAGGTGTCCTTGCTCTCGTACTTTCTTCTGTCACTTCCCAGGTTGGTGAGCTCTGGAACCTGGCATGAGTTCATGTTTAAAACCCATTCTACGTGCAAACAGGCATTGCCCAGTTAACCAGCCTCAGAGCTGTCTACCGCAGGCATTTCCAGAACAGTAAATAATGCTCATTTTCTGCACAACAGGAACTGGGACAGGGTGTACTCCAGGGCTTCTTCAACGTGGACTCCTGTCTGCAGTAGAGCTCCTAGTTTCCAAGCACAACAGACAACATCTGCTGTTATCATTGACCTGTGAATTGCTCCTTTGTGAATATCTATGTTCATGTCAGGGAGAGCATGGGGGGTGTCATGCACATGTATGAGTATGCATGGAGGCCAGAGCTCAACATCCGATGTCATCATCACCCATGTCCAGCTTAGATTTATAGCCAGCTTTCAGCTAATCTGGCCAGCCAATAAACACCGTGGACCCGTGTGTCTCCACCACTATGCCAGTATAAGGGTGATAGGTGCAAGCTCTACCACACCCTGGGTATCAGAACACAGGTCTTCCGGTTTATACATCAAACCTTTTTCCAACTGAGTCATCTCCCTGGTCCTGATAACTCATTCTGTTTGGCTGCAGAAAGAAATGGAATCAAAGCAAAGATAGCCAACTTGGTCATTTCAGACAGCATTGTGTAAGCTGTCCTGCTGTCTGCCCAGGACTCCTCTGGCAGGGATACAGGAAGAAAGCACTTGACTTTCTTTTTAATTTTTCTTCCCCTGTAAACAGGATATTACCAAAGCCTCTCAACTTTGCGCCAGCGTTATACAAACAGACATAAGTACAACGCTCAGAGCTGCCTTTTCTCCGTCAGTGGCCGAGGTGTTATGTAAACCCCAGGCCTTGTTTACAATGCGGTTAGAATAAGCTAGGCATCATCTCTGCTGGGGAGCCCTGGGATAAGATTGTCAGGGGAGAGAGAACGGCTGTTCAGAACACTTCCCCAAGTTAAACCCATCCCCGACAGCTGGCGGGTGGGTGAGCTGCTGAGTGCCACGCTCCCGAAGCTCCATGTGTACAGGGCTTTATTTCCAGAAGCCTCTATATTTTCCAGAGAAATTATAACACGTCTTCTTTTAGGGCTCTAATTATGATCTCTCTCGTATCTACAATTTGATGCAAATTAATATTTACTTCTCCTAATAATAGCAAAGCCAGATGGACTCTTACTACGCACTGCGCCCATACAGGGCTTTGCAGGGACTGACCTGGCGAGTCCTCAGAAGAGCCCCCAGGGGCTCTTCTGTTGTTGCTGGCTCCATGCTATAGATGGAAAGACTGAGGCTCAGAGAGGTTTGAAAGCAAGTCTGAAAATCTGAGATCTAGAGCTAGATCTTGGCGCTCTCTCTCTCTCTCTCTCTCTCTCTCTCTCTCTCTCTCTCTCTCTCCCCCCCCCCCACCCCATGTGTGTGTGTGTGTGTGTGTGTGTGTGTATGTGTGGTATGTATGTGTATGTAGATCAAAGGTCAATCTTGATGTCATTCCTCAGGCACCTTCCACTTTTTGGGATAGGGTCCTTCACTGGCCTGGAACCAGCGAACTCAAGGGATCCTCCTGTCTCTGTCTCAGTCTCCCATCTCATCATTGTTCGGGTTGTGTGTGTTATTACATCCGCCTTTCTATGTGAGTTCTAGGCTTAGAATTCAGGTCCCCACTTGTAAGACAAGCCCCACCCCCACCACTCACACCCACTTCCCTCTCTGCCTCACCTGGAATCCAGTGCAGGCTTTGAGGTCTCCCTCTCTGACTTCATACAAAACCCTCTGCCACACCTTCTTCAGAGAGACAGCAGCCCAGGGGGCTCTTGAAACTCAGCCCAGCCTCTGTTTCCCCTCAAGTCAGAGGCAAGTGCTGGAGAAGAGGCTTTTGTGAATCACTGAGCCTCATGGAAAATTTCTTCGGGCTTGGGCCGTCTTTCTTCAACTTTTTGAGATTGAATTTTGAGTTTGTTAATTTTGTGTTAATTTTTCTCTGCTATGTACACACATAATATATAAATATACATATACATATTATACACATATAATATGTGTAATATATAAGGCCTTTTTCATATAAGCTTGTGGTATGCTTTGAGCATATTTCCCTTGTACCCCGTGATCCTCTGTTCTCTGACCTCCATATACAAGTGTACACATGAGCGCATGTACCTGCAAGCAAGCACACATGTACACACATACATACACATGCTAACAAATATGTATATACACTATATGCACATAGCGCGCGCGCGCACACACACACACACACACACACACACACACACACGTTTAACTGTTTTGCATTTGACTGGTTGATTGGTTGATTTTTCTCCAGGGATCACATTGGTCCAAAAACAACTTATAGGCTTATTCATAGGGAGCTAGGGAAGTTCAGAGGATGTCGAATATGCAACAGCCCCCTGCGATGTTCCCATCTCTCTTCTTCTTCTTTTTTTTTTTTTGGTTCTTTTTTTCGGAGCTGGGGACCGAACCCAGGGCCTTGCGCTTCCTAGGTAAGCGCTCTACCACTGAGCTAAATCCCCAGCTCCCCCCCCCCCATCTCTCTTCTTATTAAATGCCCCACCCTTCAGCCTCTTGAAACCTGCAGATACCATTACTAATAAAATGTCACTTTAAGTTCCTCACTGACACTAGGTTTAGCTAACTGCTGAAAGGAACAGGAAGTGGACACAATGCCATTTCCGGAATGTTCTCACTTCCGTTCTGAAGTAGCAGGGGCGAATCTTTCCCGTGAGCCTTTGCTGCCACAAAGCTGAGCCCACCTCTTCAGAGAACCATCACACTCGGCTGCTTCCCAGCCTGCTTAATCATTCTCATAGGCACACTTCAAACCTCACGCACTTTCCTTGTGCTTTCCGAAAGGCGAAATTAGCCAGACACACAAAGATATCTTTAGTACTTAAAAGGTTGACAGAAAAGGTGCCAAAATGAAAAAGAAATAAAAAAGACTTCGCACCTCATCCTTTGTGAGCGTCAGCACATTTGGAGTTTGGGCACAAAGACTTGGAGAATGACAGCTGTTCAGTGGGGGGCGGGGGGAGAATTTTAAAAAAACGTGCTGAGGGCCGGGGGGGGGGGGGCTCATGTCACACTGTCAGGCGAGAGTTCAGCCTATTGTGCAATAAAGATGAGGACTGTGGCCTGAGTGGAGTAGGCCCGAAGGTCAGCGCATGCCCAGGAAAGCTATTAGCCTGGGAGCAAAGAAAAGCTATTAGCCTGGGAGCAAAGCCAGTTGCTGAACAGTTACCCTCACCCCCCAAAAACAAAAAGGGTCCTGGGAGGGAACATAGGACTGCCATTGACCTGTTAAGGTAAAATGACATCCGATGCCATCTCAGGTGCCAGTGCTAGGAATAAGAAGTGTGTGTGTCGCCTTTCTAACTGAAGAGCCCATGTGAACACCATATTTCTCAAGGTGACTCTACCAAGTCAGTGTACACCTTGGAGATCAGAAGTGGGGAATGAACTCGTTCCTTCTGGCAATCGTCTTGTCCTTTCAGAATCTAGAGGGTGCTTCAATCAATTCTGGTCCCGTCCTTGTGTCTTGCCGATCTTTCTCTTACCCTAACCTCCTCCCTGCAGCCAGCATGGTGACTCTCTCCTCTGCAAGCACATAGGCTCTAAGCACAGCACTAAGAGCTATGACATCGCACATTTCCAACACCACCACAATGTCTATTTACTCTAGAAGCAAACATACCTAGGGTACTGGGTCTAGGTGTAGATGTTTTGAGGTGGGCTAGGGGACTTTGCCCTATCACTGGAGCTCTTGACAGTGACACCCTATAGAGGAAATCCCATACTGGGGCCACCCAGGGTCTATTACTGGCTCTTCAACTGACCAAAAAATGAGCAGTCCTCTCTTGAGGGTCCCTCTTGGCCTCTTAACAGTAGGGATGTAGGGACTGGAAAGTCGGCTCAGGTTAAGAGCATGTACCGCTCTTACAGAGGTCTCGGGTTTGATTCTGAGCAGCCACATCAGGGAGTGGGTAACTTCAGCTTCAGAGGAATCTGATGCCATCTTCTGGCCCCTGAGGGCATCCAAAGAGATATTGCACCTACCCGAACAAATACACATAAATTAAAATATATATATAAGCAAATAAAAAAAAACAAGACTCAACTCTCAAGTATAACAAGACGGTAAAAAATTCTCTAGGGATGCCAATTGATGAGTTGTTGGCAAACTTGAACTCTGAAAGTCTAAGATTCTGTGGTCCTCTTCCTCTACCATAAGCTGACCACTCCTTATAATAGACACAGATGGATCGATATGTGGCCCTGGTTTGTCTCTTGTTATCTTGGGGAATGATCTGCTGCCCTAGATGCGAATGCAGATAATCCCTGTTGCATTTTGCTTCCTGGTTGGATGACAGTCTATTGACTCGTTCTTATTAAAGAACATTAAGGTGCCTAGTCAGAATCTTCCTGGCAGTTTCACTCTCTGGCTGAATGTTTAGGGATGCTCACCATAATGGCTGCCTCTGTAATCTTGGTCTCAGACTGTCAATTAAATCTGGAATGCACAAGGGATATGTACCTTCGTTGGAGCACTAACACCATGGGGATGTCTGTTTCCTAGCACCGTGTCACTTAATTCATGCCAGTGCAGGATGCTAAAGGGAATATCTTCTGTCTCCTACAGTCCTGCACCCCAGTTTCAGCTGAGTGATCGCGGCTGGGAAACTTGTCATGTGAGTTGAACTGTTCAGGCTGCCAAGAATTTTTAACTTGACAGGAAAGCCATTGCACCAGGAGCCCTTTGAAGCTAATTCTCACTAAAGCGGAGACATGAGCTTGGACTGCTGGACCACTCTTCATGCACTGTCCGTGCCCTTTTGAGACTTGCTTTCTCTGATATTCTTTTGATTCAGGAGTCCTCCACATACCTTCTCTGTAAATCCCTGCATCAGCTAAATTACCCAAAGTGCCGTTCTACTCCTTGCTGTGAACCTTGCCCTGAACCTGCTGTGAGAGTCCGCTAGGCTAAAGTCACCCAGGATAACCTCGGAGAACACTGGACTAAGAATTCACATCCCATTTACCTCATTCTTATCCCCTCAGCCACAACTGGTCCCAGGGCATGTGGCTAGCTTTCCAGCTTCAGCTGTTGCTAAGGCAACTACATCCCACTGATGCTAATCATTTTGCTGGGACACTGGAGCTGGTCCGTGCTTCCTCTGTCCATGCTTCCTGCCTAAGCCTTTGATTCTAAAGAAAAAACTTTTTTCTAGCCAAGCGCCCATGGTCCTCTGAAGCAGGGCAAAGCTAGCCCTGACCACACCCAGTACCTATGTGGCCCAATTTTTGAAAGATTCACTAGCAAGTGACTTCAACATTCCACATACATGGACCAGCTTGGTCCATTTCTCCCTCTCCAACCATGCTAGGGAGCCCAGCATCCTCTGTGTGTGTTGGTTCCCTACGGGCTCCATCTCCTTCTTTTTCCTCCCTCCTACCCCATGGCTGGCACTCTTCCCACATTGATAAGTATATGACCTCAGACTCCCACCCCAGGGTCTGTTTTTTTTTTTGGGGGGGGGGTGGAGGCTAAGCTGCTATTTATGATGTCATTTTAAAAAGCAGGAATCTTGCACACCCTGTATACAGAGAGTCTCTGGGATATATTGAGAAAGGGATGAAGGATTGGCTTTATCCAGACTGATAACTTAGAAACTTGAACCAGAGGCATCTACATTATCTGCTGACTGTGAAGATAAAAATGATGGGCTACGTGAGATTGCTCAGAGCGTGAGGATGCTTGCTACCAAACGCAATGTCCTGAGTTTAATCCCCCAAACCCACATAGCAGAAAAAGAGAATCGATTCCCACAATTATCCTCTGATCTCCGTATGAGCATTGAAACGCACATGCATACACTGGCCCAAATGTCTATAATAGATTTGTTTTTTAATACCAAGGCCAGTACTAGTATCTCTTGTTATACCCCAAAACCTCTTGCTCCTTCTAGATGAATGGTCCTTAACCTTCCTAATATACTTTGACCCTTTGATACAGTTCCTCACATTGTGGTGGCTCCCAACCAAAAAATTATTTTTGTTGCTACTTCATAACTGTAATTTTCTACCGCCGTGAATCGTAATGTAAAAATCTGTGTTTTCCAATGCTCTTAGGGAAGCTTTGTGAAAGGGTTGTTGGACCCCTGGGTGTTGAGAACTGCTGTTCTTGAATGCAACACAAAGGTGACAGAGATGTGATCTGAGAAGCAGCTTTCATAGAAACAGAACCCATCCTTAGCTGACCACCCTGCCCTTTGCCCTTTGCCGACCCTGCCTGGCATAGCTGAGTGTGAGTTAGTAGATGTGTCTGAGGCCTCCTGAACCACGGAGAGCCACGGAGAGCCACGGAGAGCCACGGAGAGCCACGGAGAGAGAGGGTTCTTGTTGCTGTTATTGGATCTAGAACTGCATTTAAGGAGAGAAATTTAATGTAGTTTACCGATCACAACTGTGTCAGCTGAATTGAAGAATGTGAAGTGGATAAGGGAGGTTGGCTCACACAGTGCTAAAAGTTGCCCACTCTAGGGTCTGCAGAGCTTTGGAGGCACAGTTGATTTTTTTTTTTTTTTTTGCTTCTAATTGGGACCTCTGCTAACCTGAGGTGATATGGCAACGCTGAGGTTTGCAGTGAGGGCTGAGAGGCTGCAGACCTGGAGGCTGCTGTTCCACAGTTCAAAGGTCACCCCCCAAAGACCAGAAAGAGCTGATGCCGCAAATGAGTCTGAGATCAGTCTGCCAGGGAAATCCTCCCTGGCTTCTCCCTCCCCGCTTCTAATTAGGAACTCAGCTGACCTAAAGAGAGATATCCCCCATCCGCAGTACAAATGCAAATGTTCTTTATTCAAAGTTCACCATTTTACGTGTTTATCTCAGCTGAAGCACCCAACAGAAGTACGCGGGAAATGTTTGATCACACACGGTTTGGTGAACCATCACAGTAGTAAGAGATGGATTTTACTTTTCTTCCAAAAGCCGACCAAACAGGAGGAGAGAAAGTAAATAATCAGAGACTAGATTTCAATGAGCATGGAGAGCTTATTTGTACCAGGTGACTGTGTGCAGACGACAGAAGAAGCTGGCAGTGTGCAGAGGACCAGTGGCATTTGGTGATTTAAAAATAGAGAAAACAGGGTCAGTTGGTAAAGTGCTTGTCGCACAAACAGGAGGGACCCCCGAACCCCCACATAAAGTCTGATGTAATCCAGCACTGGAGAAGACAAGACAGGCAGATCCCGGGGGACCCCTTTCCAGACCATTTGGCTTAATGAATGATTTCCAGGTCCCAGGAAGAAACCTTGCCTCAAAAGAACAAGGGGACACTCCCTGAGGAAGAAAGACACCAAGTAATGTAATGACTTCTGTTCTCCACACATGTGTACACACACACACACACACACACACACACACACACACACACACACACTATAGAAGATAGGGAAGCTTGGGACTTTGTAATTAGTCATCAGACTGAAGTTTTGTGGTCTTGGGATTGAGAGAGGAGACAGGTGCCATCTGAGTGGCACAGGACCCCCTAATCTGAGCCTGGGATTCCTGCAGGTGCGGGGTGTGGTTCTGCTGATCACCTGTGTGTAAAGCCCCTCATCACATAGACTGCAGTGTGTGTGTGTGTGTGTATACATGTGTGGAGAACAGAGGTCATTACCTGGTATCTTTCTTGCTTTCCTCCCTGATAGTCTCCATCTTTGGAAACAAAACCCAGGCAACGCTCCTTTTCGCTTTCTCACCTCACCTCACCCCATGCAGTGGAATGTGATGTTCTGTGTGCGTCTTCATTCCTGATCATTGCTCTTTATCACTAATAATTATTCCTTAGCCCCATGTGTTACTGCATATGTACACACCCAGCTACATGGGGGCAAGATGATCACAAGTTCAAGGCCAGCCTAGACAACTAAGTAAGATTCCTCAAAAAAAATTTAAGGGACTGATGGGTCAAGGAGTTTTTTCTGTGGGAGATGTGTCACTTAACCAGGTCATATCGGTCTGATTCCTGTAACCCACACTATAGGAGAGAACTGACTCCTGCAAGTTGTCTCTGACCTCCTCATGTTTACGGTGGTATGCTTGCCCCGCTACACACAAAATAACTAAATGGAAGGAAAAGGTTATTTCGGGTAGTTCATAGCTGAAGGGATGGCTCAGCAGTTAATTCGAATTTGCTCCTCTTCAGCAGGACCTGAGCGTGGGTCCCAGCACTTCTGAATGACCACTCACCATGGCCTTTAACTCCACCTGCAGGACATCTAATGTTCTTGCTTTCTCTGGCCTCTTTGTACACACATGTGTCATGCACACATATACATATGCATATACATATACATGCATACACACATAAACAAACACATATACACAGAGACACGTACACATACACAGACACACACATTCACATACACAGAAAGAGATACACATAAACACACAGAGAGACACATACATACACAAACACACTCAAAAACACATACGTATAACCACACAGACACACACAGAGTCACAGACACACACACAACACATACATAACACACACATAAGCACATAGACACACAGACATGGACACACAGACATGTGTGCATATGTACACACATGTACATACACACTCTTACACACAGACCCACACACATACAGGCACACACACAGACACACACACTTACATACACGCAGGCATGCAAACAGACATACACACAGACACACAGAGAAACACAGGCACACACACATACATCTGCACAAAGATACACATAAATACATGTACACAGACACATGCACACACTTAGAAATACAGAGACACATACAAGCACGTAGGCACACACTTATATACACACAGACATATACAAAGACAGACACACACACACATACACATGCACACATGCACAAAGTAAATCTTTTAAAAAAGGGTGGTGGTGTTGGTAAGGTACTTGCTTAGCATGTTCAGGGTCCTAGTTGTACCTTTAAGGTTCTGTCTCCAGGACGTTTTGTGCGTGTGTTTGTGTGTGTGTGTGTGTGTGTGTGTGTGTGTGTATGTATGTATGTATGTATGTATGTATGTATGTATGTATGTATGCCTGCCCTGTGCACTTGTGCATATCTTCACAGTATCTCGGGATTTCTGGGTGAGCGCGCATGCGCGCATATCCAAGCTCACTGAGATGCTCATAGCTGTGGATGCAGTATGCTGGGCTCTTTCCTCCGCGATTAAACAATTCCCCTCAAAGGACAGATTTGATCTGTTTCCCTTGATTGGCAGGAAGGAGTGACCTGGCTCTGGCTCCCTCTCCATAGAGGGCCTCTGGTTATCCCAGTACCAGGAGCCAGGCTTGGGGGAAGGGACGCAGTGGGATTCTTGCAGAGTCCCTCTGAAGGCCACATTCACGCTGGACTGTGGAAACGACCACAGATCCTATACTCTGTATCATCGCAGCAGGAAGGAAAATTTAATTCACACCTACGGATGAGAGTCAGTTTATTTTGCTAAGTCATCGGGAGGCAAGGAAAAGGGCAGGTCCATATGAGTTTGGAAGCTAATTAAACATTCTTACAGCCGGACCTCCTGGATCTCATCTAACAGGGTGGGTATGGCCCCGTCACGTTAGCTGCAGTTCTCCTCCCTGCCACAGAGGGCGGTGTTTGCTCACCTTAAACAGCTCCCGTTTCACCTCCCCAAATCTCTTGGCTCTGTCAAGGCCTCTCTTCTGACTCACAAGCTCTTTGATTTTTTCCTATTCCTCATAGCAAAACTTCCCGTCTCCTTCCTGTACATTTAACGGCTGATTCGCCCTTCTCCGACTTCCCAGCCTCTGCTCAAATCAAGGTTAAGGTTTATTTCGCTGTATCTCTGTGGTCTGGCTGTCACCCACAGACCAGCTCAGACTAGCTCTGGGAAAGATTCACCACTCCCAGGCCCACCACCACCAGGATACCCCAACCCGGAGGGAACTATGGGGACCCCAGAATCTGGAGGAAACCATGAGCCATGTGGTACCTGGGGGTCTAAGTGACCACTCTGTAGAGTTTGGTTTCCAAATGCACAGCCATTTTCTTCAGAGCCTAGAATCCACTTCACAGTCCCCAGGCTGCTTTCAAAGGAGTGGGCACTGCGTGTGACTTTTCCTGACGAGATGTCCACCACTCAAGATTGAGCCCCAGTGACAACCCAGAAGCGATTCTACCCAAGTCCAGCCAGACATAGGTGACAACCATGCAACAGGCAGCTCTACCAGAGACAGCCTCCTGCCTCCAGTGATTATTCACAGCTTATATACCTAAGTTCGGGAACCTTCTGAGTAGCCCTCTCCTCTCCCCACCCGTGTGTATGTGTGTGTGTGTGTGTGTGTGTGTGTGTGTGTGTGTGTGTGTGTGTGTGTATACATTCTTTGCATGGATGTTGATACATGTGGGGACATGCTTGTGCACATAAGGCTTTGTGCATGTAGAATCTAAGGCCAGTACCAGGAGTCAGGAAACATCCTTAACGGTTCTTCCAATGTATTCACAGAGGCAGTGTCTCTCCGTCAAACCCAGACCTCACCAATGGGACCAATGTTTCTAGCCAGCTTGCTCCGGGACACACACGTCACCACCCCATCCCCCGCTTTGCAAGGCAGGAATTACAGATGGGTCACCGCGCTTATCCAGCGAGTGCTTTAACCACTGAGACAGCTTTTCAGGAGGGACTGTGGCTGTTTAGAACAAGTTACAGCACAACAGGCTTATCTTGAACATTGGCCCATCCAAATCGGGACAGGGGGTAGGAGGGAGGGGGAGGGGAAAGGAGTCTGAGTGGCAGCTTCGTGATTCAGAGTGAGACACTGAGGCATCCAGGACAGGACAGAGAGGAGTGTAGTCCTAGAAATCATCAAAAGGAAAAGAGCACAATACTGCCAGCCTTAGAGAGACTAGACTAGTCAATAGTCTAGTAGACTCTATGCAGGTATAAATTGATGGCGTGACACTCCAAGGGATGGTTAAGGGGAAGGTTTGTATTACAGATATGAAGGAAAGAGAATAGCCAGGGGCATCTGGAGGAGTCCAGGGCAGGGAGAGGAAACTGTAGACTGAACAGGGCCAGCAGACTGTGGCCAAGAGAGAAGCGGGGTGGCAGAGAGGGAAGACCAAGAGAACACTGCTGAGGTAGCAGGGTTCTGTGGAGAAATTGGTAGCAGGGGAGACGGGGCTCATGAACTGGAGAAGTTTAGGCTAATGGAGAGCCAGGATGCCAGCACAGGCTCTGAAACCTGAAACTGGTATGTGCGAGGCTGCCGGTGCACTAATTGGCACCACAGCTCACCATTTATCCCTTCTGCCAGTGAGAAGGGAAATAGCCCCTTTGCTAGAGGGGAGCTGGCTTCACAAGTTCCTAAGGAATGCTGGCTCTTGTCTAACCACCAGCCTTTGGGGGAATGGCATGTCCTTTGGACCTCACACACACACACACACACACACACACACACACCCCTCATCGTGAGGCAGCTTGATGACAGAGAGAAGTGCTGTGGTCGTGTTTCAGCTACCAGCTGCCTTTAGAATTGAACCCTAGGAAGATGAGGCTTGATTCCGTGACCTCATACTTGGATAACGGATACATCTACTACAGGTTATCACATAGCTGGTGAGTTCTTCTTCTCCATCAGCTATAAAGAATCAGAAGATGGGGAAACAAGGAATCCAATGGCAAATGTTACAGGCTGACAAAGGGCCCCATAGATCTGGGAAGACCATGGACTCCAAGAGGTTTGTGGGTATTTTTTTTTTCATTTGTCTTTAGGGCATCCCACCAGGTGATCGGCCACCTTCCCTCTTCCCATCCACCCAGGCCTGTGCCACCCGTCTATAGCCGGGATTGGGTCTCCACCTCTGTTCACAATACATGAAAATGCACGAACTGTTTACTGGCTGGAGTAAGGGCGGGCATCCCAACCTCTTCTGCTCTCTGTAGTGTAAGAGGTGCAAAGAGATCCACTATGTGTGAGGAGAGAACTTAACTCCTGATAACAAAAAGCACAAGCCAGTGCCGCCGATTGCTGAAGGCGAAAAGCCATAAAAAACTCAAGCTGGGGGTTTTATGTTCCCCCCCTCTCCCACCCTAGAGGCCTATGGCCTCATTAGCACCAACCCAAATCAGCAGTGTATGATTTTCAAATAAAACGGAGCAAACCCTGCAGGCACGTGTCTCGCCCATCCACACTGACTAACAGGGAGTTTACAGTCAGACATCACAAAGGTTTTTAACCTGCATCTGTCTGCTTTCTCTCTACCTCAGCCTAATAGCTTGTCACTGTTCAAGGCTGTGGAAAACAGTTTTTTCTTCCTTTTTTTGCATTGACCACCTAAAACCATCTGCACTGTACTTTGTGTGCAATTTAAGGGAAAAAACGTTAAGAGTTAGGCATTTTATTCAATCCCTACCTTAAGCACTGACTCTGCAATCAAATCTACAGAGAAATGAAGCTTTATTAGATAATGAGCTACAAATGGGGACTTACCAAATTAGGGGTGTTTATATTGAAAACCTCTCTCTCTCTCTCTCTCTCTTTCTCTCTCTCTCTCTCTCTCTCTCTCGCCCTGGGTTTACAAAGCGTTTAGTAGAGGTCAATGATTTAATACACTGCCTGCTTTTATCATGAGTTTTAATTATACAAATTACTACTGACTATATTACCATGTTTAACATAATACAGAGGAAGCTTTTATGCGGTCTCCTAGGTCCCCCACCTCAACAGAAATGGCACCGTTTTGTGTCGACCACACTCTTCCATAGTCTCCCGTCCTTTAATGTCCCCCATACCCACAAAACACCTGTTTCACGGCTTGCACCGGGGATCTCAGCTCTGGGGAGGGGGAGACAGGTGCAGGAAAGACATCCTAGCCTAATCAGTGAGCTCTAGCCTCGATGAGAGAGCCTTTCTCAAAATAGGATGTGAGAGCCATTTAGATGGTGCAGCGATTGAAGGTGCCTGTCACAAAGCCTGATGGCCCAAGTTCAATCCCTGGGACTCACACCATGGAAGGAGAGAATTCATTCCTGACAATTGTCCCCTGTCCTCTACGTATACACAAAACCTGTATCGAATTCTGTGATACCTTATTTTGAGGTGGATGGATTCATTCTGTGACTTTTTGGCTTGCAATGTGCTTTCTTTTCTTTCTTTTCTTCCTTCCTTCCTTCCTTTCTTTCCTTTCTTCTTTCTTTCCCTTTCCTTCCTTCCTTCATTTCTTTTCTTCCTTTTCTTTCTTTCTCTTTCTTTCTTTCTTCCTTTCTTTCTTCCTTTCTTTCTTTCTTTCTTTCTTTTCTCCCTTCTTTCCTTCCTTCCTTCCTTTCTTCCTGACCCTATCAGGACACATGGAGCTAGCTTCTTGCTGTCAGCTGTCCTGAGCTGTGCTCATTAGAATAGCCCAGCTGCCTGGCCTTTCGGATCTTAGTTCTCACCCCTCTGATATTTACACTAGGCTAGTGGCGATACGAGACACAGGTTTTCCTGTCTCTTGGTGCCCTTGCCTCAACACCTGGTTTCCAAGACCAACCTGGAAGGGGAAACGGAGGGAGACAGACACAGAGGCCCTGTTGCTTGCTCACTCCTCATTTTGAAGAAGTTGAGGCTTAAACATCACATGGGCTGGAAAGATGGCAGCGGTTAAGAGCCTTGGCTGCTCTTGCAGAGGGTGGGGTTTGAGTCTCAGCTCCGAAACTTCAACTCCAGGTCCAGGGGATCACACGCCCTCTTCTGGCCCCAATGGGCACTGCATGCATTTGCTGCATAGACATATTTGTGGACAAAACATCTCTATGTATAAAATAAAAATAAAAAATCTTCTTAATATGTATATACCTCACAAAAATAATAGTAATACTTCCATGGACTCTTTTCTACATTTTCCTAAACATTAATGTTGTATTAATATTTTGCGTAGTGTTACGTTAATGTTCTTAATTGACAGAACCACTAACCAGGAAATACATACACACTGATATGAGCCTTTGGTTTTATTTGTATTTATTTGAACCCCAATATGCCTCACCAATAACCCTTTGTGATATGAAGGATACAGCTCAGGATTGTCTGTTCTTCCTAGTCTCCCTGACTGTCCTTGCATTCTTTTTGTTTTCAAGGACATTTTTCAATTATTTTGAACTAATTTTTATTGTTTTTAAAAGTGTGTGTACATGCATGCAGTACACATGGAGGCCAGAAGGGGGCACCAGATTCTTCTGGAGATTGCGAGCCACCTCTTAGGTGCTGGAGCCCAAACCCTGATCGTCTATAAGATCAGATTCTTAGTCACTGAACCACTTCTCATGTCCCCTGGTTTCATTTGTTTGTTTCCTAAATGACTACCATCCAACCTTATAGATTGCCCCTCATTTTGGTTTTGGTTAAATCTACATTTTGTTGTTTCCTGTCCTCATTGAAACAAGAACTAAGCACATGGCCTCAACCCTCAACCACTTCCCTGTGTGCCTTGTGTTGCCTTAACTATAAGCTCGGTGTGACATATGTCCCCAAGATTTGCTCACCTTGAGTGACTGAAATTTGTATATATCCAAATTTCCCACTTAATTTCCCTCTACGGGGGCCCGGCAGCTAGCTAGCAGCTGATTGGCTGGTACCTATGTTTAGACACTCCCTCTAAGTGCACGCAGACAGTATTTGCTCTTGTGTGATTGGCTCATTTCACATACCACAAAGCCCCAAGCTTCATCGCGCTCCCATAGGTGGCGGGATTCCCTTCCCTTTCCGGCCGACTAATATCCCATTACATAGATGCCCCACACGTGGTTTATCCACTCGCCCATTGGTGGGGATCCCTGCTGATTCAGATCTTGGCTCCTATGACCATTGCGAATAGAATGTGGGGAGGTTAGCCTTTTTTTCCCCCCGGATGTCGATTTCAATGATTTTGAATCAATTCCCAAGAATTTTTTTGAGGCGTTCCCAAACTGTATGGAGTAGGGGCAGCACAGAGTTTGAAAACTTGGCAGTTGTTTTCTTTACACTGCGCTTCCAATGGCTTGTTTTCTCCTGTCCTTCCCACCATTCCCATCTTTCTGGTGCCCTTCCCATCTCTTCCACACTTTCCCACCCCTTTCCACTCCCTCCTTCCATTTCTTTCTCTTTTGTTCCCTTCCCCTCCTCTCCCTTCATTCCCCCTCCTACTTCCTCCCACTTTCATCTCTTCGCTTCATCGCTTACCCATCCTAAGGGAAGCAAGATGGCTTCTCACCATAGCATTTTCATTCCCTGGCCAGCAGTGATGAGCATCGTTCCACGGCCCTGATGGCTGCTCTGACGACTTTTGTAGGCGGAACGTCTATTTAAATCTTCAGGAGATTTTTTTAAATTGGGAAATATAAGCTTCTATTTCTTGTCCGTTTTGGCTATTGAACATTAGGAGCCCTGCATATATTTTATGAGTTAATTTCATATCAGATACATAATTAGCAAATATCACCCCCAGCCCCCACCCCTGAACACACCTTTTATGGGCTACTCCAGTCACCCTATTGATTTGACTCTCTTGCTGGGCAGGAACTCTTTGGTTTGATGTAATCCCCTCGTCTACATTTTGCTGCCGGTGGCTGGAGTTTTGGGGTCATATCCATGAAATCATTGTCTAGACCACTGTCATGGAGATTTCTCCTTTGTGTTCTTCTGGGAATTTCAGGGCTTCCAGTATTAGGTTAAGTCTTTAATCTATTTTGGGTTGATTTTTGTGTAAAGTGTAAGATAAGAGTCTCAGTTCATTCTTCTGCCAGTACATATCCATGTTTTTAAAAGTCATCTGGGACCACAAAGGGCTGTGAATAGTCAAACCTGTCTTGAGGAAGAACAGAGTTCCCTTTCTGGTTGTACAATGTGCCTGAAAGCAACATGAATTCACACAGACCTGGCGTAAAAGCTGACAAACCAACAGAGCCTCTAGAGACATTCCCACTTGTACATTCAACTTATCTTCCACAAGGGTGCCCAAAACACAGGCCAGGCAAACAGAGGACTCTTAGGCCATGCCTTCTCGAAGAATGTGGGTGCCCTGTCAGCTTTGCTGGTGTTTTGGGGGTGACATGAAAGGAATTAGATAGCACTGATAAGTTCTGGCGTCGATGATAAAATCTTTGCATAAATGGCCAGATTTCTCTACCAGGAGACTTCTGCTTTCTGGTTCTCTTAAGGCTGCACTCCTCTGGCCAGCCACACTCACCTCAGAGAGCGTAGCGTCCCCTTGGGATTCCTATCTAGAAGCCAGCATTTGCCTACAGTGATTCTACAGTGACTGTTCCCACCACTCCTCCTGAGCTCAATAACTAGCTGTTATACTCAATTATGTCTGCATACTAGCTATGAATTCTCAATTGTTTTTTATCCTACAGATTAGAACTTATTGTTATTATTTCTTTATTCAAATTTCCAATTTGTATATATATACACATGTGTATATATACATATACTTGTAATATATATATACACATATGTGTATATACATATATTTGTAATATGTATATATACATATGTGTATATATACATATACTTGTAATATGTAATATGTAAATTATAAATTATAAATATATAAATTATATATGTATAATGTATATGTGTGTATATATATAATTATATATAATTATATGTAATTATATATGTATAATGTATATATATGTGTGTATATAAATATATATCATTATATATATATATAAATATATAATTCTTTTGTTTTGTTTCAAAGCAGAGATAGATTTTGTAGCCCAGGCTGGCTGGCCCATGTTGTCCTCACACTCAAGGTGATTCTCCTGCCTATGTCCCTGGAGTTCTGAGATTACAGACATGAGCCGCCATGACTGTTTGATTCGCCCGATTGTAAGATTTCAAGTAGATTGCTGTGTTCCCATACATCATTGTTCGTTTCTTTGTTGGTTCATTGATTTATTGGTTTGACAGCACTGCAGGTGGTACCCAAGGCTTCACCCTTGCCAGGAAAGCACTCAGTCACTCAGCTCAACTCCCAACCCCCACCCATGCCCATAACCAACACTGAGCCCATATTTTGCCCTATCAGTTCCTGGCTTACCAATTACCTGTCTGTCTCAGGCTGAAGCAAACTGATACTCCCAGGCCCCATGGCACCTTATAGTGTAGAGAATATTATTTAGACTGTGAGTTCTGAGTGCTCGGGGAACACGCTAGCTCTTATGTCCTCTTCAGAAGATTTACTTTGATTGGTTTTAATTACGTGTAGGTAGGTGTCTGCATGTGCGTTTGTGGACCTGAGGGCAGGTACCCAAAGTGGACAGAAGCATTAATTCCCCTAGAGCTGGAGTTACAGGCAAGCTCCCCTCATACAGTACTGGGATCTGAATTCAGGTCCTTTGGAAGAGCATTGACTACTCTGACCTGCTAAGCATCTATCTCTCTGGACCCTCTCATCTACTAACAAATAGAAATACTGTAGCAACCCCCTCCCCAAATCCTGATTCTCCAGATTGCCTACCTGTGACAAGGGATCCCACCATGAGACTGAGTGACCCCATTCTTCAGGGACTCAGGCAGTATGACCAGCACAGAGGGATTCCACATTGGGTCGTTTCTCAGGTATCCAGCCGTGAACTCTGCCTCAAACCCATCACATTCTGCACGCATCCTTGAATCTGTCTCTTGGGCCTGCTGTGTGGCAAACTACCCAACACTCATTGTCCCAGTGCCTGACGAAATATCATCAGGTCAGGATAGGGGCTAAGGATACCAGGGCACAAAGAACTTTCCACATCAGCATGAGAACCCAAGTTTTGACCCTCCGCATTACATAAAAAGCCGGGTATGGCCTGGGGGTAGAGACAGGTAGGCCTCAGTGTCCAACCACTCTAGCTCAATGTGCGAGCCCCAGGCTGGTGAGAGACCCTACCTCCCAAAGTAAGGTTACGGAGGTATGTGAGGCATACCACATGACCATCAACCACCACATACATGTCACATGTGCACATGTGAAAAACACAACAGCCTCACGTCTGCCCTGAGATGTTTTCTACACGGCATTAAGCAACACACATGAAGCCCTGATACCCATATGTAGCTTGGGTCCATGCTCTGCCGGGGTTTGCCAGCAGCTGTTTCTCCTGGATAATGATCGAACACCGCTGTGGTGAGCTGGTGTGGCTGAAACGCAGATTCTACCTCACCCTGTTTTCATTCCATCTTCTCCTTAATGGAGCTAACACCAGAACGGGGCTCTGAGGAGGTTGGCTGACATAGCCTCCTTTCTATCAGCTATTCATTTAAAAACAAGTCTTTCTCAGTAGCGAGAAGAAAATCATGGACTTTAATAACAGATTTTTATAGAGTCTTGCGCGAGGCTGTGGAAACGGGAGGTTGGGGGGAGTGCCAAACGAACTGGTGTGGCTTCAACAGATGTGGCTAAGGAAGAGCTGGGGTGGGAGTCTTTCTGGCCAATCTGGTTGCGATAGAGGGAAGGAGTGTGCACTTTAGGGTGGGAAGTGAATCTCACAAACAGAAGAAAATAGAGGGTAGGGCTGGAGGGATGGCTCAGCGGTTATGAGCACTCATTGTTCTTGCAGAGGACTTGAGTTCAGTTTCTCACACCCACATCAGGTGGCCCACAACGCTCTGTAACTCCAGCTCCAGGAGATCTGACGACCTCTTCTGGCCTCTGTGGGCACTGCACTTGTATGCACATACGTCCCTATCCATATACATAATGAAAATTAGGTAGTCTTTTTTTTAAAAGGTGAATGGTTACTTAGGGACAACACTCAAGGTTGACCTCTGCCCTCCTTGTTTCCACATGAATGTATACACACATGGGCACCCTCACACAGGAACAAACATACATATATACATACAACATACATACACACATACATACAACATACATACATATATACATACACACACGTATACAATAGATAAGTAGGTTTATTGCTTGAATCATTGAGTTCCTAAATATTTTAATGATTTGTACTTCCTGTCTAGTAGGGACATTTTGTAAACAGAGCCACTATGAAGATTCAGATACTCCTGTGTCCAGGAAGTTACATGATCTGCCACTAACATCTATAAATACAGAGACCAGAAGTCTTAACCAACCTCTTCCCTTCCCTGCCCTCACAAAGTAGGAAGAACTTGGGCCCACCTACCCAAACACATTATATACTATAATGCTTCTGAGGTCTTCTGAGTACATCTGCCACCTCGGTAACTCAGATCAGCCAAGAATGTCAATTTCTCTCATTTTCTGATTCTTGTCCCTGATTCCACTTTCACCTGCAGCCCACCTACACCTCTCTCTGATGATCCCAAGTCTGAACTCACACATCCCCCAGGGTTGCATAAATTCTTTCCTTATTGCTCAGTCTTGCGCTAGGTTCAGGGGTGGGTCACCAAACCTTTCTGATACACAGGCTTTTGCTCCTGGCTGTTGGTGATAAGTTTCCCAGCTGAGCCTCTGCCCACCCAAGTCCTTGGAATCTACAAATGCCTTTCCTCGTTGGGACATGCGCATACGCGCCCTTCTGACAACAAACTTCACTCTGAACTTCGGGAGATCCTGGCTGTGCCTCAAGCCTTCTTCCCATGCAGTTACTTAAGCTGATGTCCTCAGGGTCTTTTGAGCCTTTAACAGTTCAAAGCTTTTGCCTGGAGTGGAACTGGAGAAGTGGGCACTCCCTGTGCTGTGTAGCTATTTCCTCTAAATGCAAACATCCCATGGTAGGAGAATATGAGAAGTAACAAGAGCCTCATTGTCTTAGTTAGGGTTTTACTGCTGTGAACAGACACCATGACCAAGGCAACTCTTATAAAGAACAACATTTAATTGGGGCTGGCTCACAGGTTCAGAGGTTCTGTCCATTATTGTCAAGGAGGGAACATGGCAGCAGCCCAGAAGATGTGGGCCTGGGAGGAGCTGAGATTTCTCCAACTTTATCCAAAGGCAGACAGGAGAATACTGACTTCCAGGCAGCTAGAATGAGGGTCTTAAAGCCCACGCCTACAGTGACACACTTCCTCTAAGAAGGCCACACCTCTGAATAGTTCTACTCCCTGGGCCAAGTATATTTAAAGCTCCACACTCATGGAACTCACTAGAAACTTAGACTCAAAGGATCAGGAAACAGAACACGCCAATACATAATTTCTAGGGGAGGCAGAGACTCTCTGATGGAGCTGCCTGTAACATGCCCAGGGGATTCCACGAGTGTAGCTTTTGGTCACCCATGCAGGGTAGCTGTGGGGGGGGGGGAGTGGTTCCATGATGCACCATTCTTTGAGTCACCCGTGTTTCCATAAGTAACCCTATTGGCTCCTCTGCCTAGATTTCCATGGAATTGTTTCTTTGGCCTGCCTCTGTCCTCCCTATCTGGGATGAATGCAAACAGACTCCCAAGGAAAAGCCAGCAATACCACTTCAGTCCCCTACTCCCAGGTTTACCTAGAGCAGTGTCTCCATTGTCCCCTGGCATTTTGCTTAAGGTGGATGCCTGCTGTGGCTGACTTTCCATAGTCCCCAATGTTTGGCTCAGTTGTCAAATCCTGTTCTGTAAGTCTATGACTCCCACTGTGTCCTAGGCTAGGTTTTGTAGAAGAAGCTAGGCTAGGCTTCCTGTGTAGATGGTAGCTTGAGGGGCCGCTGTCACAAAGCTGCAAGGTGAGAAGGAGAGGGGCAGGACAAGATGTCGTCCTTGGGGGTATCCAGGTTCAGCTGAACCCTCAATGCACAGGATGTCATTTTTGAGTTGAACCCCTAAGACACTGACAGCAGCTTCCTGATTTCCCTACCCATCAGGCATTAATGAGGACACTTTAGGGGCACATCAACATCCTGATGCTACCAAGAGAGCCACTGCCACTGGCTAGTGGTGGTTCCTGAGAGATGAGTAAACTACATTTCTTTTGTACTTCTTTCCTTGGGAAGACATGGACAAACATTTACTCTCCCCAGGCAGGATGCCAGTAGTCAGCATTCCTACATAGACTAGGTTGGGAAGCCAATGTGGTTGTCAGGGTGCAAGTATGAGTCAAAAACCCTTCACTGGTAAGTCCTACCTCATTAGAATGACCTCGTGGGAGCTCTATCACGGAGACTCACCCTCGTCCCTTCATTTATAACACATAACATATAACATGCAAATGCAACATTCAACATACATACACAGAATTATATACTGTGGCACCTCCCAAGACCACATGTAGCTTGAAGCAGGAGTGAATAATGGTTGGAATCTCAGGCGAGGAGTCTGAGATTCTCTCTCCTCTCCTGACATGGAGTTTCAATTGCCCAACCATGGTGACAGTAGACATGGCTATCTTCAAGGTGTTCTCCTTATTTCTTGACATCATTGTGGGGCCATGGTTATCTCTGTCCAATGACGGAATGGTCTATTATTTACTCTTCTCAATGCTATGACAAAGTGCCTGACATAAACGAGGAAGGGAGGATATCCTGGCTCAGAGATTAAAGGTACAACCAGTCATGATGGGGGGGAAGGCATGGCAGCAGGAGCACAAGGCGGCTGGTCACGTAGCATCCACAGTCAGGAAGAAGAGAGAGACAGATGCTGGTGCTCAGCTCACTGTCTCCTGTGTTTACAGTCCAGGACCCCAGCCCATGGAATTATGTCCTTCACATTTGAAGTGGATCCTCCTACCTCAGTTAACTAAATATAGAAGTTCTATCACAGACATGCCCAGAGATGTGTATTCTAGATGATTCTTGATCCTGTCAAGTTCATAATCAATGTAACCCATCTCAGGTGGTCACGTTCAGTGCGCGCAGATGGGGCGGAGGGAATGTCACAGTTCCATTTTTCTCACGATGTGAATTAAGTGCCACTGTCTACCACGTAGGTGTTGAGAAGATCCTGTCTGTCCTCAGAGAGGACACATCTTAGATCACTCACATGATTCCAAAGAAGTCAGGGCAAAGGCCACCCCATCATCAACATTTGGGACCCCAGGAAGTGGGTGCCCATGTTCACAGCAGCCGTGCTTTTAACCATCTCAGAGCCCCAGTTTCTGCAGTGAAGCAAATAGCGTGCTTTCTACATGGCACAAGACCCAGGGGGATGGGGAAAGGAATGATCTGTTTTTCCCTTTCCGTGTATGCTGAATGAATCCTACATCATGGATCCACTGTAAACACAGTCACTTTGTTTTAAGGCGCATCTGCAATCCTAAGCCAGCTTCCTGTGCTCCCAGGGTAGATTCATGGGAACTATACGGATCAAAGATTTTCATGACTACAGCCCCCACTTGTCTGTAGTGCCTCTCATCCTGTATCTACGCGCAAATCGGAGAGCTGAAGGCGTGGAGAAAGAATCGATAAGAAGATGCTCGACGCCCCCCACCCCCGTCTCTACTGTACATTCTTCTCAACTCTGCTTCAGCCCAGAGGCCTTAATTAGAGAGTTAAAGACTATAGTTTCCTTTCTGGAGCCAGCAGGGTTTTTCTTCGCCGTGAAATGAGTGATTCAATTACGTCCTCCTAATTGATAGAGTGTAATTAACATTGTCTCCAGGCTAATTTTCATTTACGCCGCCATTCCTCATAAACCGAACATCACTCTCGGCAGAAGTCAATGTGTCGTTTTTTTTTATGAGCCTCGTTTGCACTTTAACACCGGGAAAATTAATTTGAGCCACACGAACGGACATAACTTCAGAGAAGATGGACTTATCTGGATGGCCATCTTTGATAAAGCCGAGTCGTTTAGAAGCAAATCGCACACAGCTGCATGAAGACGAGATCATCACTGGATGCCTGGCCATCGTGGATCCGCCTAAGCCAGGAGGCAGTTCTGGGGGAAAGCAGAAACAGAACGTTCTCGTGGTTCCTTGGGTTTTTGTCTCCTTGTTTTGTTTATTTGTTTTTGTTTTTGTTTTTCTGAGGAGATGAAATTGCCTGTGTTTAAAAAGGGTGGAGGTCCCCATGAGCAGATGCCTTTAAGAACTTGGATTCCTTGTGAATCTGTTATTTAGAACTTTTGCCAGGGCCAGCAAGATGGCTCGGCAGGTAAGGCGCTTGCTGTCAAACCTAAATGAGCTGAGTTCGATCCCCCAGAACCCACATGGTGGAAAGAGAAAACCAACTCCCACAAGTTGTCCTCTGACCTCCACTTGAGCACGTGCTCACACATATGAATATAGAAATGACTAAATAAATGTAACTTTTTAAAAGCACCCCATCTAAGAATATCGAAAGCTTTGGATTCCCCCCCACTCCAGCCCCTGAATTAATCCAGCAAGATTGTAAGGGAATTGCTGTTAAGCCTGACAACCTAAGTTCAACCCCTAAGACCAATGGGTGTAGAGAGAGAAAAGTCACTTCTGTAAGCTGTCTTCTGACCTCCACACCTAGGCCATGGTGTGTGGATATGCACATATGCATACACTTGAATAAACATAATACAAATGCTTAGTGAAGTCAGAGACACCAGATATTATAGCATGTAGCTAGGGTCCAGGGAGACAGCTCAGACGGTAGAGGACCTTACAAGTATGAGGGCCTGAGTTCCTTCCAGGGAAGCCATAAAATATTTGGCTCTGGTGCTGTGTGCTTCTAAACCTGGCCCTGGGGCATCACCTGTGGGTTCCTTGCTTACTCAGTCTGTCTTGGGCCAATGAGAAACCCAGTCAGAAAGGAAGGTGGGCAAGGTCTAAAGAAAAACAGCTGAAGTGTTCCTCTTGTCTCCACTACACACACACACACACACACACACACACACACACACACACACACACAGAGAGAGAGAGAGAGAGAGAGAGAGAGAGAGAGAGAGAGAGAGAGAGAGATCTATTTTTTCAAAAGAGTTTTACTTACTTTAAAGAAGTTTTGTTTTGTGCGGATTGGTGCTTTGCTTACCTGTGTGTCTGTGTGCCATATTTGCAGTACCCACAGAGGCCAGAAGAGGGAGCTGGAGCCCCTGGAACTGGAGTTACAGACAATTGTGAACCTCTTTGTGGGTGCTGATAACTAAACCCAGGCTCTCTGCCAGAGCATCCAGGGCTCTTAGCAACGGAGCCATCTCCCTATTACTTTGAATTCTACGTTTAAATGTCAGCAATGTCTTCTCAAGCATCACTAGGAGCTGACTTTCTACCTTCTCCTGAGGAAAATGCCCCTATTTCGAAAGCCTCTATGAAGTTGGACACTAATGTCTCTCTTGGTAACCATTGCTTCGTCAGTTCCCAGGGAGCTGCACTTGCTGGGCCAGTGTTCCACCAGATGCTGGGGAAACTGGGGACAGACCATCACTCACAAGTGTCCTGCATCCTGAGGGTCCTTCTGAAGCATGCCTAGATGATGATGACACCTCCTTTCAAATAAAAACACAGGCTGCTGTCCTCTGGGTCACAGACATTGTGTTTAGATTACACACGGGTACTGTATTTAGCTTTCAATTAAATTCCATAGCCAGGTTTTTAACATTGGCTACTTAGTAAAGTTCCGGATTTCCAGGCCCTCTTGTCAAACTAGAAGTCGATGCACAGGTTAGATGCTGCACAGATGGCTGAAGCCGGGGATTTGTTTGCATACCCTCCTCCTATACAGACTGAAATGTCTTACCTACCCCTGTCCTGGTGTATGTGTGTGGCCTCCCATGTCGGGAGCACAGAGAAAGTGACATCAACACAGCCAAATACTCAGCCACAAATGAACGCGTACAAGACACGTGCCCTGTTTTCTGTTAACCCCTTAACACATGTGTGCATGCATGTGTGAATGTTGATACATATCTGTGAGCCTGTAGCCACAAGCATGTGGCGGCAAGAACATAGTCTTAGCTGTCACTCTTGGACTACCTTCCGCCACTTTTTTTTTAGAGACATGTTCTCTCACTGACTTGGAATTTGTTAAGTAGCTGTACTGGCTGGTTTTGTGTGTCAACTTGACACAAACCAGAGTTATCAGAGAAAAAGGAGCCTCAGTTGTGGAAATGCCTTCACAAGATCCAGCTGTAAGGCATTTTCTCAATTAGTGATCAAGGCAGGAGGGCCCAGGGCATTGTGGGTGGTGCCATGCCTGGGCTGGTAGTCCTGGGTTCTATAAGAGAACAAGCTGAACAAGCCAGGGGAAGCAAGCCAGTAAGTAACATCCCTCCATGGCCTCTGTGTCAGCTCCTGCTTCCAGACCTGCTTGAGTTCCAGTCCTGACTTCCTTTGGTGATGAACAGCAATATGGAAGTGTAAGCTGAATAAACTCTTTCCTCCCCAACTTGCTTCTTGGTCATGATGTTTGTTCAGGAATAGAAACCCTGACTAAGACAGTAGCCTAAGCTGGCTGGCCAGTGAGCCCTGAGATCCTCCTGTCTCTGCCTCCAAAGCACTAAAATTACAAGCCCACAACACCAAGAGTGGCTTTGATGTGGATGCTAGGAGATCATGCTAGGTCCTCAGTTATCCACTGAACCTCTTCATTAGCTGGTTCAAGTTTCTTAAGTGGTTTTTGGTTTGGGGGTTTTGTTTTTTATTTTATAAAACAAATACATTTTTTTAAGTACCTAAGGAGCAAGTGTCTACTTATTTTTCATTATTCACATTAAGGAAAGGTACAGCAGGGACAAGAAGAGAAAAGGAGACAGAGATCTTTTAATTAGTAAGATATACATGAATCACAATGGCTAATTCGAGGTATTAAGTCCTAATTGCCACTTATAAAGTCACTGTCTCGTGACATACTTTAAAATCTCATTATAAAATCTTACGCGACTTTTTTTCCTAAAGCCAAATTCTCTTAATTCTTCCTGGAGGCAAAGCCCTTAGAAGCTCTTCATAATGGAGGGGCTCCTTGGAAGAACAAGGACTCCTGTTTCCTAAAGAGGAAAGCAGAGGCAGTGGAGTGGCCACTTGACCCCCTGGGCAGGGAAGAGCTATGTCTTTTCCTGAAGCCAAGTACAGCTATGAGTCAGAAGAAAGACTGGCGAAGGCAGTGTGGGAGAGCATCCAAGGTCATTGCCATTGACTCTGAACTCAAGCCTCCCCTTCTTTAGTAAACACTCTCCTCTGGGTGTTTCCAGTAACCTTAGAGACACAAGCAGGATGATGTAGCATGACCTGGGAAGGCCTGGAGAGAAACATGCATGCATCATTCTGGGGCCAAGAGGCAACCATATACATACATACATACATGAGAAATATATATATATATATATATATATATATATATATATACACACATATATATATACACTATATATCTATATATAGATATGGGGGTAATATATATCTATATAGATATGGGAGATTTAGATAGATAGATAGATAGATAGATAGATAGATAGATAGATAGATAGATAGAGGAGATAGATAGATAGATAGATAGATAGATATAGATATAGATATAGATATAGATATAGATATATATGGTACTCTGCTTCTAAGCTACATTCCCAGTCAGCCTTCTTTTATTTTTTTTAAATTAAAATTTTTAGGTCTTTAGATTATCACACAAGAATATTATATCATTACTTGTCTCTCCCTCTTCAGCACCTCTTATGTCCCCCTCCTCAAATTCATGATCCCTTCTTTAATTATTATTGTTATATGCACACAGACACACACACACATACACACACATACACACCCACATACAGACACACACACACAGACACACACACACACACACACACACACACACACACACATAACCTGCTTAGTGCATTTAGCATTGCTCACTATGTGTTGAGGTCTGATCTCTTGGGACTGGATGCCCTATGTCTCTATGGATTGCCTGTAGGTCTTCATCTAGGGACACTGCTGTGTCACCTGGTGTTGTCATTGCGCTGGTCTTATTTAGGTAGCCATTGGGAAGAGCTATGGGAGAGAATCTGCCAAGCGAGGAAAGCGGTAAATACTCCTGCCCAGTTGTAAAACCGTTAGAGCACACGGTGAGCAGCCTAGCGAGCTATGCCCACTGAAGCAACAGCAGCACTTGTATCTCGGGGGAACCAGCAGCTGTCTGATTGCATTTAAGGTCTGCTCAAACCGAGGGACTCCTTCCCCAGTACTGTAAACATGTCCCACTATGCAAGGCCAACCAGGTCATGGACTCTGGAGAAAAAAAACCTCCTACTGCCATTTAAAAAATGACATAATTTTGAACTGTATTCTAAATGCTTACCCTTATACCCCCCCCCCAGATAAAGGTAGCGTTTTCTCTTTTTCTTTCCTTTCTTTTTCTTTTTTCTTTTTCTCTTTTCAATAGGATTTAACTAAGTTATTCGGGCTGGCTTTGAACTCACCTTGCAGCCTACACAGACCTCGATCTTGCCATCCTCCTGCCTCCGCCCTCTGAATAGCCAGGATCACTTGTACCACCAGGCCCAGCCATATTTCTCAATATTACACGATGAAAATAAGAAACCACGCGCACGCGCGCGCACACACACACACACACACACACACACACACAGAGTACCCGCAATGAAGAACTATATTGGATATTAAATTTGTTTATAACATTCAAATTCAATCTCGTTTAGAAGAACAGCCTTTAATGAGAATGTTGAGCTCACATGCCTGAACATGATTTTTAGCTATCTGGTCCTGTGCCTGAAATGGCTACATCAAGTCTCTGTAAACGTTCTTTTCAAATTCTTGATAGCGTCAATAAATAGGCGGGGAAGGGTTTTTTAAATCACTTTTTACAAGCATTCAAAACTATCACTGGAGCTGTGTCCTTTTCTATCCTTGACAAATGTAGTGTCGAAATTTCACGTGACAACAGGCAAGATTTGTAATAAAATGGAAATGCCTCATATCTCGCTTTTCAAAATAATGGTAAGAAGCTTAAATGGATGCAAAATGTCTTACGTATGGATCCTGTGGTGGGGGAGGGTAAATCTTAAATAGATACATGGGTGGCTACAGAGATGGCTCAATGGTTGAAGCCTCTACTGCTTTCTCAGAGCACCCAAGCTTTGAGCTTAACACCCATCTAACCAGCTCTGAGGTATCTGATGCCCTCTTCTGGCATCCATGGGCAACTGCACTCATGGGACACACACCCTTACACACGCGTGCGAGCGCGCGCACACACACACACACACACACACACACACACATACAATTAAAAATAAAAATAGAAGCAAAATCTTTTAAAAAGACACATGGAGCAGCAAACCACTGAACTGAGAACAGGACCCCCGTTGAAGGGATCAGAGAAAGGACTGGAAAGCTTGAAGGGGCTCGAGACCCCATATGAACAACAATGCCAAGCAACCAGAGCTTCCAGGGACTAAGCCACTACCCAAAGACTATACATGGACTGACCCTGGACTCTGACCTCATAGGTAGCAATGAATATCCTAGTAAGAGCACCAGTGGAAGGGGAAGCCCTGGGTCCTGCTAAGACTGAACCCCCAGTGAATGGGATTGTTGGGGGGAGGGCGGTAATGGGGGGGAGGATGGGGAGGGGAACACCCATAGAGAAGGGGAGGGGGAAGGGTTGGGGGGGATGTTGGCCCGGAAACCAGGAAAGGGAATAACGCTCGAAATGTAAATAAGAAATACTCAAGTTAATTAAAAAAAAAAAAAGACACATGGACATACACAAACAAACCACTACAGCCCAAATAAAATAAAGGAAGTCAGACTTGTTTCCAGAGCCCCCCCCCCCATCTCCTTCCAGCTGCTCCTTGCTCTAAGATACTGAAGTGTACGATTTTCATGGTGGACCCCTCTCGGAGTCCGTGGGCTGCTGGCTTTGGAATCACTACCCTCTAGACCGAATTAGCATCTCTTCCTGCAAGACCTGGCACTTAGTTGAGTCATTTTCTAGCTTTGAAGTCTCCATCAGTGGGACACTGACAGCCTTGCAGCCAGTCACGGAGGGCACCTGGCACTGACACGCCGCCGGAGACTCGTTCAAGTGAATAGCAATGGCTTTGATTTTGCATAATGAAGCGTGGACTCTTCAGAGAGCGCTGTGGAGTGGAGAACAATACATCATTTGGGCCTTACAGTTAAATCTCAGGGCAATGCGTTAGATAAACAAATGGCATGCCATTTTGCTTTAAAAGTTGGTAAGAAACCAGGGACTTCTGTTACTGCGTTCTCTCAGACAACAATCACTTGGGAATTGTTGAAAACGGCCAGGGAAAAAAATGGTCTGTGGTTCGTGTTTGCTCCCTCCTTTTCTCTGGTGTTCGGGGAAGATTCAAAAAGCCTCCTCCGTGGGGTGGTGGCAACGCCTGGAGCTGATAAATATGTCACCGGCCTGCACAAATTTATCTGAGAAGCAGATTTTGATAGCTCGCCGAGATCCGGGTCAGTGGATAATCCCACACAAACATCAGATCTTAATGCTATTGACAAAAGAAGGGACACAAATAACCAGCAAATTCCATAAATCCCTGGCTTGTAAGTAGCTCTCTTTTCATGGATTTATCATAAGCGCCCTTGAAATCTATCTGAAAAATGGTTCCGCAAGTGTTTTTGATAGTACAGGGTTTAGAATCCCTGATAAAAGTCGCCCCTCCCCAAAGGCCGCTATTCAACAAAATTGTGCTTTGGATAGCAAATAGTTTCTTATCAGGGGTAAGAATGCCAGGAGAAATTCCACATAGCGAAAGTGGCCAATGGGATGATGGGGACGCATTCATATCATTCTCTTGAGAGGACACATCTTAGAAATTTTCTTTTAGGGGCTGGGAATGGGCAAGCATCATCTGGGCTGAATGAGGGTGGGATGGACCCATTGATAGCTGGTGTTACCGGAAGGCAAATCCTGTTCACAAAGGAAAATTTCGTGTCTGAAGAGAGGGGGCAGGGTGTGCAGTAGGAGCCCGGCTGCTTGATAAACAAGGCCAGCTTGCAGCTGGGGATAAGCAGGGCCCTTCCCTCCCTAACTTTCAAGTCATATTTACTCTTATAGAGCTCACCTGGGTCTCTAATACAATAATCACAAAGATGTGCCTACAGAGAAAACCCCCCTCCAATAATGTGACCCTATTCCCGTGTCTCTGGGACTTGCTCTTGCCATTTCAAATAGCTGTTCCTCTGGAGTCCGTAAGACGCTTCCTGTTTTATTAGGGTTTCAACTGCTGTGAGGAAACACCATGTCCAAAAGCAAGTTGGGCAGGAAAGGGTTTATTTCACTGTTACGGGCTACACAGCATTGTCCATCACCAAGGGAGTCAGGAGGAAACTGAGAGTAGGAACCTGGAGGCAGGAACTGAGGCAGAGGCCCCAGAGAAACATTACTTACTAGCTTGAACCCCATGGCTTATTCCCAGCTTTTTCTTATAAAACTAAGGCCTGCCTGCCCAGGGGTGGTACCACCCACAGAGGTGGGGGGCGTGGATAGTCTGGGCTTTTCAACCTAAATTACTAATTGGGAACCTGCACTAAGGTCTTGCCCACAGGAAGATCTTAAGGGTGAATCTTCTCAATCAAGAGTCCCTCTTCCCAGGTGTCTCTAGCTTGTGTCAAGTTGACATAAAACTAGCCCGCACATTCACCTTCAAGCCACGCTTTCGCATCTCACCTGGGAGAGACCAGAAAACAGCTGCTGGACCAGCATGCAACAGTACCACGTTGACTCGACTTCAGGGTCTTCCTCCCCTGATATGCAGCTTTTGAGCTGCCCCCCACCCCTGCCACTTCTCTGCCTAGAGCGATTTATCTTGTATATCTCAGCTCCAGGAGAGGACTGGGGTTTTCTGAGCATATAAATTAGTTTCAAGTCCCTTTGCAGGGTGACAAAGAACCATGCGGATGCTGGGCAGTGAGGAATATATCCCTGCTTTAGCCCTGTGGCCTAAATTTATATGTATAAATAAAATCATCTCAAGCTTTGGCGGTGTTCTATTGCTGTTTCTGCAATAAACTTACTGGTCTTTTTTTTGGGGGGGGGTAGACTTAGCCTGTTCAGTAAACACATCTATGAAGAGACCTTACACTACCCTTACTATGGTTCAGGACAAGAAACAAATAATGCGTTGTAAAGTAAGCAATTCCAGGGTACCCCCTTTTTCATTTGTTACATATTTATTTATATGTAAGTATACCTGTGTGAGTTTATATGAACTGTGTTCATATGGGTACCTGCAGAGGTCAAAAGAGGCTATCAGACCCCCTAGAACTAGTTATATGCCGTGTGGATGCTGGTGGCCAAGCAGAGGTCGTCTGTAAGAGCGGCAATGTGTGTTCTTAATCATCAAGCCATCCCTCCAGCCACCCTCTGCTCTTTTAAACGTTTGAAATAGATTCCCAGCATGCAATCCACACTTGCCTTAAACTCGAAACAGTCCTCCTGCCTCAGCCTCATAGCTACTGGGACTATCAGCACACAATCTCAGAGCATCCCTTCCAGGAGAAAAAAGTCCGATGTCATTCTGTGTCATTTTAAGGTTATTATCCATGCAACTAACCCGGCGGTTCTCAATGTTTCCAACCCTGAGAATCTTTACTACAGTTCCCCATGTTGCGCTGTCTCTCGCCCATAAAATTATTATCATTGCTACTTCATAACTGTAATGTTGCTACCATTATGAATCATAGTGCAAATACCTATATTTTCTGACTGTCTTAGGTGACCCCTGTGAAAAGGTCATTCAACCCCAAGAGGTTGTGACTCACGGGTTGAGAACTAGCGCACTAACCCTTACCTGCTTCTCGCCCTGTCTGAGACATGCCAGGCCCCAGCATCTGGATGCAGAGACACCTCTGAGAGGATGGGGCACTGCCTTTCTTTCCGTTTGAAAGGCCAGCAGCATCTTGCTTCCTTGCAGTGCTGGGTATGGGACCCAGAGCTTGTGCACGATAGGGAGGCAAGATAGCACTGAGTTACGCCCCGGAAGATCCAGCGGCTTTGGGAAAGAAGGGTCTGTGGGGGATGCAGTGGCGGAGAAAGAAGATTCTCCGGGCTGCTTTTAAACACCGGTGCCCACAAACCTTCCCTCAGTTCAGTGGCATTTGGCCACTCCCAGTTCCGGTCCATCCTCCACAGCTGTGGGACTCACACCAGAGAGAAGAAGGGCTTTCAGTTGTGGGGAAGGCAGGGCCGAGTTCGAGTTCAGGATGCTTTTCCCATAACAACAACCTGCCGATCTGTGTCTCCAGAGTAACGAAAAATCAGCTTTGTTAAGCATCTCGTGGGAGCACATTGGAAAATCTGTAGTTTCCGATTATGACCTTCATTAATCATGTTTCCAGTGAATTCATCTAATGAGGCCTGCATGGGATCCTCTGGAATTGTCAGGCCTTACTGATGGCCCAACGTGTGGGTCAGTCCCAGCAGGAATTCTTGGACCCAGCGTGCATGTGAGCTTCCTGGAAATCTACTGAAACAGGTTCCCCTGAGCAGGGCAAGGGTCAGCCGGGATGCTGCATTGCCAGCCAGCACCAGGGAAATGGTCCCTGCGTGGTCCAGAGCCCTATGTGATGTAACAAAGTGTCCTGTGATTATCCTTCCTCGTGTCATCTTTCATGAGGTGTGGTACACCCTGGCATTGAGCCACCTCTGTTTTGTGACTTTTCTTCCCAGAGCGTCTATTTCTGTTCATCTTAAACACAGAGGGCACTGATCAGGCAAACAAACGATTCCGTGTGTGGCTTGGTGAACCGATGAACTTGTTGGGGTAACCTACAGGAGGACGGGGGTGGGGGGGTTACTTATAGGAGCGTGAGCATTTGTTTATTGGGTAGATCCACAACTGAAGAGTCTCCCTCCGTCTTCCCGGGTGTTAACAGCTTATATGCCCTAAGGGAGACACAGAGCCCTATTAGCCTCGGGCGTACCTCTCCTGCAAAGGAACCTTGGCTTTTGAGGGTGCCATGCTGGTAATCACAGATAATGGCAAAAGCCGTCCCATACCCAGAGGACCGGATGTGCAGCAGACCCCATTTTACCCAAACGTAACCCCCCTAGGGTATGTCCTTCACAGAGGATGGTAAAGGGTTCTGGTCCTGCTTTTAGCTTTTGGTTCCAAAGCTGGAGATTAGCACCCTGTAAAGCCTGTTAAAGGGAACTGGCCTCCCTGTCCCCCTACAGCTGCTGGTCCGAGAATCTTTTCCTTGCCACTAACATTACTTAGTCTCAGGAAAACAACCCCTGATCTTTCCTTTCAAATCACCTTCACAAGATTTACTTAAAAGCTAAGTGCTTCAGGGAGAATGCACTCCAAAAGGCAGAAATCTTATGTGCCGTGTGTACTACATTAGGAAACACTGGTTTTATTTTTTTGTTTTTGTTTTTGTTTTGTTTTGTTTCAACTCTGCACTCCGAAGTGAAGTCTTTTGAGACCACAGCCACAGAGAGCCACCATCAATGGCAAAAACCAGAGCCCATGAGCTTCTCTGAGAGAGACCCCCACAGCAGTCATTTCTTACTTAACAAAATACAAGTTCAACTTTATCACAACTGTAATTATCTGTGATGAGTCCCAGAGGGATTGTAATATTTTGACATGTGACCACACTGGAACAATAGTTTGAAAGTGTTTCAGCCCTTCTTCTGTTGAAGGAAGATTTTATGAGGCCGGGTGTGGAGAGAAAGAGAGACAAAGGTATCTGTCTCTTGTGTTGTAACTCCACATATCCCCTAGGCACAAACTCACGTCCTCACCAAGCATGAGATTTGATCATGAAGGATGTAATGATACACCTTCCTGAAAGCTAGCACGGGAGACCTTGTAAATAGGCGACTCCGTTCCGCCTGTCACTTGTTGGAGCTTACGGATGGACGGAATAGCATCTGAGATATGGTACACGCTGGGGTGTGAGGTTTCAAGGGAAAGTGTGATAAGGCCTCTACCACCTGCTTAAAGATGTAGGGGGCTCTGGGGTACATATATGAAGCAGCTTCATTTTCCAGGAGTCCTCTTTGACTCCTGAGTTTCGACAGTATAAACACAAACGGTACCCAGTGTGCTGAAGGGTTTCCATGACAACCAGACCAGCCTCTGGGCCTAGGTGTCTGGTTTGGATACAGCTCTTTAGCTTTGGTTAGAAGGACCTGCTCCTGACAACGCTTACCATCCTAGCAGAGAGGCTGAGGATAAAGCGTTTGCTGGTAAAGTGGAAGGATGGACAGAATGACGCTGAGCTCTCTTATCTGCATACCGGAAACTGGACCCATTGAGGGATCTGACCCTTAACAGATGGTGACCTTGAAAATCCAGAGCTTATCAGATTCCCAGGAGACCCTTTTTGTTAATCTTGGGTCTTTTCCGAAGTGGCTTGATGGATTGTTCCGGTTGGAGTTTGCTGTCCTTGTCACTGTTTTATCAGACACACCCCCTGCCCTCCCTCACAACAGTGCCTTTCCCTCAGAACCCTCAATCGTATCTCCATCTATCACTGAACGGCAGTACCCGAAGCCCTGTTGTCACACCGCCTTTACTAACAAGATGCTAGCTCTGTATCCAGCATGCACAATTAGACCAGCCTCTCCTCCGAGAGATGCTACAACTATCTCAGATGGAATCATGAGGCGCGGGGGTCTGAGAGGAGACGGCTGCAGCAGAACAAGCCCTAAGGCAGGCAACAGAAATTAAAGCCTAATATTTCATATTAAATCCAGGGGTGGGGGGGTGTGTCTCCAGGATGGCTTTTCTCTGTTCTTCGCTGCCCTATTTTAACAGATCCACTGCTGGATTCATGGTTTCACTTCTGTCTTCTTAGCTGTGCCTCATGGCCAGCAGATGTGCTCATTCCATCGATAGTCCATTCGTTCATTCATTTGTTCATTCCTTAATTCATCCATCCATCCGTTCAGTAGCAACCATCGACAAACATTATTCTAAACCAGAGAAAAGCAGAGCCAACACTGGTGAGACTCCCCACTCTCGTGTGAGTGAGAGCTGAACTAGGACAATAGCAAGATAGAGAAGGAGGACAAAATGTCACACTAAATACAGAAAAGCACATAAGGATTGCAACGGTAAGGACCGATTTAGACTAGGTCGTCTGAAAGTTCTCTAAAGTGACAGCATGTGAGCTGAGACCTGAGTGGAGGAGAGAGCTAGAGATGCAGAGGACAGAGGACAGCTTAAAGGGACTTGGCTATCACTCTGTTGGCAGAGCGCTTGCCTGGCGTGCACACATCCCTGGGTTTGACCCCTTACATTACGGGAGACTGGGTGTGGTGGTATATGACATAACCCCAGCAGGTAGAAGGTAAAGGCAGAAGCATCAAGGTCAAGGTCATCTTTGGGGACAGACAGAGGATTGGAGGCAAGCCTGGGATAGATGAGGCCTTGTCTAGGGAAACAGTGATGAGGAAGAGGAAGAAGAGGAGGAGGAAGGAGAATGGGAAAAAAGGGGGCGAGCTGGAAATTCTAGCACTGTTCAGTGTAAATGACAGCAGCTGATATCAGAGTGTGATAATGAGAGAGCACCGCAACAGCACATAATCAAAGACGAAGGGGACGGATGTTAGAACTCCCATGACCTTGAGCTTAGTTATATAGTGTGAACACAGCTATGGAAGGTTTCATCCAGGAAGTAGGGAGAGATTGAAGAGCTTTAGGATGCTGACTGAGCATCAAGAGGAACAGAGGACCCAGGATCAAGAGGTGGAGTTAAGCTCGGAGGTGGCTTATACAGTTGGGTTGTCATGGGCCTCAAGTTCTAATTATAGAGCAGGAGTCAACTGCAGCAGTTGGAGTAGGTCCATCTCGGTATCCAATGGGTGATCTGGATGCATGGAGGGGGGTGAAGGCTAGGATTGGAGAATCCTAGGAACTGAAGCAGCAGATCCCTTTTTGACTCATTGAGTGAATGGTCACATCACAGCTTTGATATTGATGGAGTCTTTAGTGAGAAGACTCAGAAGAGGAGGGAAGGGAGTGGGGAGAAACGAAAGAGGAGAAGGAGAGAGAAGAAAGGAAATTGGAAATGCAAAGGTGAGATGCTCTAGGGAAGGGGAGTTGACCTCTTAGGACACCACCAACCACATATGCTTTCCAGGTCACTGGTCAGCATCAGTGCCCTGTAGAGAAAGGATGCCTCTACCTACAGTGACACCACGGGGAGTGTCTCCATGCCTTGTTCTCTCTTGTGTCTGTGGCTAAAGGCCCCCGTTGGCCAACCCCAAGTGAGGAGACAAGTAGAAGCAAGGGCACTCTGTACTGTGCCAGCCTCTGTCTGAGCAGGATGAGGAGTGGTAGGGTGGTCTGAAAGAAAAGATAGCCAGGCCATGAGCATGACCTTTGATCTGGGGCTGAATTCCCAATATATGCACTTCTTCATCATCCTCCTACACACTGATCCATGAGGGGACCAGGAAAGTCTGTGGCTGTAACTTGGATACTCCAGGGACACCACAGTGAGACGGTGTCTTTCGTTTTGACCATATTGCCTTCCCCAAAAGGTTGAATTACTTATAAATGTGCAAAACTTAAGAGACAACTCAAAAAAATGAAGACCTGGGTCTCTCTGAAGAGGTCAGACTGGCTTGAGTCGATGTCTCCTCTGGACCATGGCTGTGTCTCTGAACTGAGCCACTGATCTTCTGAGCTCAGCAGATCCTTGAATTCTGAGCCCTGCTCAGACCTTTACAGTGACCAAGACTCGGTAGGTGAGCAGGGAGCTAATAGCAAATCTATTAGGGTAATGATTTCATACCCAAGACCAAGACAGCGGACGGTTCCAGCTAAGAGCTGTCAGCAAAGTCATTCGCTATGCCTCTGTGTGTACTGATAATTTCAAAGATAATCGCTTATTCAATTAAGAGCTTTTGTCTTGATCAAGGGTATTACCATAAGAAATTAGCCAATATTCTGCATTTCAGCAAATAGTACAGGAGCAGCTGGGACAGGCTGGGACACACGAATCGGGTATCACAGATGTAAAGTTTCTGTAAAGGATTCCAGCAGAGGTCAGCTCATCTGCAGCTGTGCCTGAGATGAGACGTTCACCTGCCTAGAATTTCTGCCTCCCCTCTCCCTCTCCCTCTCCCTCTCCCTCTCCCTCTCCCTCTCCCTCTCCCTCTCCCTCCTCCCTCTTCCCTCCTCCCTTCTCCCTCTCCCTCCTCCCTTCTCCCTCTCCCTCTCCCTCTCCCTCTCCCTCCTCCCTTCTCCCTTCTCCCTCTCCCTCTCCCTCTCCTTCCCCCTCCTCCTCCCTCCCTCCCCCCCTCTCTCTCCTATCGAGCAAATTTTCATGCACCCTCTTATGGGCTCAAGTGTGAGAGCTTCCTGTGAGGAGGGATGGCTCAGGAGTTAAGAGCATGGGCTATGCTTACAGAGGACCTTGGTTCAATTCCCAGCATCCACATTGGAAGGCTCACAACCGCCTGTAACTCCGTTTCTGGGTGTCTTAGGGTTTCCATTGCTAAGAACAGACACCATGACCAAGGCAACTCTTCTAAAGGACACCATTTAATTGGAGCTGGCTTGCTAGCTCATAGGTTCAATTCATTATCATCAAGGTAAGAAGCATGGCAGCATCCAGGGAAGCCATGGCCCCAGAGAAGCTGAAAGTTCTACATCTTGTTCTGAAGTCAAACAGGAGAAAACTAGCTCCCACGTGACTAGGAGAAGGGCTTCAAAGCCCACCCACATAATGACATACTTCCTCTAACAAGGCCACATCTCCTAATAATGCCACTTCCTGGGCCAAGCATATTCAAACCACCACACCATGTAACTTCTGACCTCTGGAAGCACTTTATTCATGTGTGTACACACACACACACACACACACACACACAAATTAACAGCCTCACTATGCCTAGAACATAAATTTTACATTAAAAAATATGTCTCTGGGATTGGAAAGATGGCTCAGCAGTTAAAAGCACTGGCCGCTCTTCCAGAGGACCAGGTTTTATATCTAACACCTACATGGCAGCTCACAATCATCTGTAACTCTAGCTCCAGGAGGACCAATGCCCTCTTCTAGCCTCTGTGGGCACCAGGCACACACATGATGCACCAACACATGAAGGAAAAACACCTATACACCTAAAATACAAAGTAAAAAATATATTCCTCCCAATGATTCCATAAGCCAATATATACCTCAAATGATTTATTCATAAATTTGAGGCTGAGAAAGTTTTAGATATGGAGTTTCTGGGCTCCTGTTTTTTAAATCTATTATCATTGTGTATGTGTGTATGTGTGTATGTATGTATGTGTGCATATTGTGTATATGTGCATATGTATATGTGTGTATTATGTATGTGTATATATGTGTATATATGGTGTGTGAGTGTGTATGTGGTTGTTAGTGTGTGTATATGTGTGTATGTGGTGTATAAGTGTGTGTATATATGTTTATATGTGGTGTGTGAGTGTATGTGGTGTGTTAGTGTGTGTATATATGTTTATATGTGGTGTGTGAGTGTGTGTATATTCGTGTATGTGGTGTGAGTGTGTGTATGTGGTGTGACAGTAATGCATGTATCATGTGTGCCATGGCATATGTGTGAAGGTCAGAGAACTTAGTGTAGTTGGTTTTTTCCTTCCACTGTGCTCTCGCTAAAAATCAAACACTGGTGGTCAGGCTTGCAGGGAAAATACCTCTACCTGCTGGGCCATCTCACCAGCGCCCACTTCTATTTTTTACAGAAATGATCAAGGCCAGTAGCATATCCACAGATATGTGTACTTGATGCTCCCCTGAGTGTTAGGAAGAGTAGTGATGCCCCAACTAAAGCATCATAGCTATGGCTCACATCTGTGCTCTGTGCTTTACATAGACTCTCATCTAATCCATAAAGCAGCCCTGTAAGTTAAGTGGCACCTAGCCAGGCTTTGCAGATGAGAGCACAGAGATGAAGGGAGTTGGAATGGCTTGCCCAAGTTCAGCCAGACAGAAAGGACCGAGTCAGTAATCCAAGTATGTCTGGTTTTAGGAACAAATATGTTGTCTTTAGACAGGGATTGGGGGTGGCAACAGAAATGTGACCTCACTCAAAGTGACTTACACACAACTCAAGACTTGTGTTAAGACATGCCCAGCGGGGTTGGGGATTTAGCTCAGTGGTAGAGCACTTGCCTAGCAAGCACAAGGCCCTGGGTTCAGTCCCCAGCTCCGGAAAAAAAAAAAGACACGCCCAGCTTCAGGTACCACTAGATCCAGGGGTCCAAAGGATGCCATTGAGATCTGCTTTCTCTCCACTTCTTAAACTGGTTCTGTGCTCAGCCAGCCTCTCCTTTCATGGTGTTAAGATATCTGATGGAGGTCAAGATCACCTCACCCTTGATTCCAATGCAATAGAAATTCCTAGAGACCCTTGTTTCCTCATATCTGTGTGAGTACCTGCTCCATTCATAAATTAATCTCAGTGACCAGAATCCCCAAATACAAAAGAGTGCTGATTGGCCAGACATGAGTCACATGCTCCCACTTAAACCAAACCAAAAGGTAAGAAAGGACTGATTCCTCATTGGCAAATCTGGATGTCTTCAGCATGAAAGAAAAAAGGAAGGAAAGGAGGAAAGAAGGAAGGAAGGAAGGGAGGGAGGGAACAGTTACCAAAACCCAAGGATGTTGGGCTAAAGAGATGACTCGGTGGTTAAACACACACACACACACACACACACACACACACACACACACACACACACACACATTCTGTTCTATCAGAAAACCTGAGTTTAATTCCCAGCACCTGTGTCAGGTGGCTTATGATCACCTATAACTCCATCTCTAGCCTTCACAGGCAATCAGACTCACATGCACATACAGCCACATGCTCGCACACACACACACACACACACACACACACACACACACACACACACACACACACATGCATGAAAGCTAGAAGGAGATCGATCGGTGGTGGAAAAGAAAACAAGTCTTGAAGATATGTCCCTTGCAATCATGGTTCAGCCCACTACTCTACTCTGCTGTCCAAAGGGAAGGAAAGAAGGAGAGAAAGAGGAAAAGAGAGAGGGAGAGGATAGGGAGGGAGGAAAGGAGGAAGGAATGATGAAAGAGAGAGAATGAGGGAGGGAGAGAGGCAAGGAGAGGAGAGAGAGGGGACAGGAAGGGAGGGAGGAAGGGAGGATGGGAAGAGAAAGAAAGAAAAAGAAGGAAGAGAAAGAAGGAGGGAGGAAAAGAGGCAGAGAGAGAGGGGGGAAGGAAGGGAGGGGGAAAAAGAAGGAAAGCCTCCCTTTGCAGTACCCATTCCATAAATGGACAAAAGATCCTAGACCTCTGACATGTCCTGTTATCAAAAAATCATGTTCTAAACACCCATGAGTCTTTGCATGTCCCAGACCATGTTGAGCTCTTTGAAGGCTTAATCTCATTTAATCCTTGCCCCAAATCTATATTTTAGATACTCTTGTTTATCCCTGTTTGATTACAGAGGGATCTTGGGCTTAGGGGAGATAAAAAAAACAACTTGCCAATGACCTAGTAAGTGGCAAGCTAGGGATTAAACTCAGGCATGCATCTCCATCCCCCTACTGAACAGCTCTGCACTGAGACTGGCACCGGGTAGCACAGGCTCCAATCATCAAATCGTTCCTCAAACAGCCTCCTGACGCACAGCTTCCCTCCAGCTTCCGATGGAATTGAGGCCCTCACTGGAAACTGCTGAGTCTCTAGGCTGCCTACTTCCCACAGGAAAGGCAGGCAACTGTGTCTCAAGACACCGTCTCTCTGGACTTCAGAGAAAAAAAGTCCATACCTCTATATCTGATGGCTTCTGATGCCCACTGACTTCCCCTCCGTTTATCTTTTATTTCTAATAACATATAACACTTCTGCAAAATAATACAATTCACCATAGCATATTCATACATGTATACAGTATACTTGTGTGTGATGAAGTTTAGCTCTTCAAGACCCCACCCCTTTTCTTTTACTGTCCCCTTTGACTCCCCTCCTTCAAAGAAGCTTTATGATCCAAATGGTTTCAATAGGTGCTAGGTCTGAATATGTAGTATCTCCTCCTCCATAAGTGCTTGGTCCTACCTGCTGATGCAGCTTTAGAATGTTCTAGAAAATTGGGAGGTAGGGTTAACCTGGAACAATTAAGTCCCTGGCAGCAGTTCAGGGGTGAGTGCTGTATGTCTGACCACTTTCTATCTTACTCTTTCTTTCCTGGCCCATCATGAGCTGAGTTGCCTCACCAAGCTTTCCCCACCGCTAGAAATTATGAACAAAAGTTCATCCTTTAAGTTGCTCTGTCAGGCATTTTGTCATAACCATGGGAAGGTCATCATGGGGAGATTAAGTTGATCTGGCTACACCTGTAAGTGTTGGCTCAAGAGAGCATCTTCAAGTTTATAAGAAATCCAGGCTCTAATGAAGAGAGAAAAATCAAACCACCAACCTAGAAGCCTGAATCCCACAGTAAACATGATGTAGATAACCCAGCTCCCCCCAGAAGGCTTCTCCACAGCTTGGCAAAACTAGAAATGGTGAATTTGGACCAGGCAGTTTGAATTCTCTTCTGCGAAGTATCCCAAGTCTGGTTGGGGTGAATATAAATCTCAGGCATCAGGCACCCTTGATCTAGAAGTATTTCCTTGTTTCTCTGTAACTCAACCTAATTACTTTTCCTAGACCCCATTTTTTATGGACGGACAGGGTAATTAACCCCAATCTCTCTCTGTTTGTTTCTGAGGTCAGAAACAAGGTCTTGGGAATGAGCTCATAGCTCTCAGTGAAGGACGAGGTGATTCCCTCAGGCCTCAGCCCCATTAGGTAACTGAAGGGTGGCCGGTGCCTTGATCTCAGGCACGGTTTTGGTTCCCAGCAATGCCTAAGGACCTGGGCACTTCCAGTGAGCAAGACAAGCTGTTGTCCATCTGCCTCTACTGCTAGTCACTTCCTGAAATGTCTAGTATTTCCTTAAGTGTGTTCATGCAGCCAGATGGATGAGTGTATCTTTCTGTTTCCTTCTCCAGGGATATTCTTCCTCTGTCTCAAAATCTATATCCAATCTCCTAGTTCTGGACAAGATAATCTGTTTCTATTGGTCTCATAATTCCAAGCACTAGCTCTGAATGGCTACTAATCCTTGTCCATAGTCATTGAACGTTTTGGTGACCTAATTGTTCCCTAACTTAATAGCAACTCATTGGTCCCAAGAAGCCCAAGGACCCAGGGACTCAAACAGAACACAGACTCACTATTCACTATTAATCTTGACAGACTAGTGTACCAAGATGATACAGGGGCTCAGGTTTCTTCGATCTGTGGCTCAGCGCCTTATAAATGTCTGGGCAGTCCAAGAATCTTCATGTCCAAGGTCCAACCAGCAGAGATAGAAAAAGATTAAGTCTTAAAAACCTAGTTCCAGAAAATCACATGAGCCACTGAAGGCCTGGTTTTAGTCACATGGTTACTACACTCAGCAGCAAGGGAATCTGGGAAACGTCATCTAGCCTTGTGTCTTGGGGAAAAGGGGTGGAAATCGAGATGAGGAGAATAGTCCATTTCTAAGATAGTCTTTGTCAAGATGCTGATCCCAATTCTTGGCTATGTGCCGTTCTGTCCTAATTAGTGTTTCAGAAAAAACAAGAAGATGTTTTATAGCTCTTAGGTGTAAAATAAGAGGATATGGAGAGAATTTAGGAGCAAACAGGAATACCTTAGAGTTTTTCATCCAGCCCCAATCCATGCAAGAAATTCCATGGCCAGCTCAGATAATGGAGAATGATAAGGACCAAGCATGTCAATGAGAACCTTCCCTTTTCCTCCTTCCTTTAGCCTTTAAAATCTCAGTGACTTATAGTTAGCATTTGATTTCTGTGCAGGACTGTTCCCAGTAAACCAGGTACACTGAAATTTATAGGCAATTAAGCAGACTTCCTAAACAAAGTTTGATTCTTACATGATTTATTGCCTGCTGACATAACTGCCTTCTAAGTAAAATATTCCTCCTCCACACAAGAAAATCCTAGGAAGGCGTTCTAGGTTGATTTCTGTCCATGCAGCAAATACACTGACTAAAAGCACCTCAGGGAAGAAAGGGCTGATTTGACTGACAATCTCAGGTTACAGTCTGTTATTGTGGGGAAGTCAAGGCAGGAACTTAAATTGCCATGTTCATAGATAAAAGCAGAGAGAATACATACATGGACCCTTCATTGTTTGCTCTCAGTCAGCCTTCTTGTCTCTTAACACTATTCAGGAACTTCTGCCTAGGGAATGGTGCCACCCATAACAGGTTGAGTCTTCTTACATCAGTCATCAATCAAGACAATGCTCCCCTAGACACACCCAAGGGTTAACCTTATCTAGATAATTCCTCATTGAGGTCCTTCCCAGGTGATTCTTGGTGGTGTCAACTTGGCAGTTAAACTAACCAACAAAGGAGATAATGAAATAACTTAGTGTCTTTCTATAGTCTCCTGGTCTGTGGTATAAGGAGCATGACCACCGCTCAGAATATAGGAGTTGGCCTCCAGTCAGACTGTATTCTTATCTGCAGAGAGCAAGAACATCTTTCTCAGGGTTCCATTATTGCTGGCCCATCTATGTCCCTCCCACATAATCTTGAGCTGCAGCCAGGTAACGTTAAACAAATCCATTTGAAAACAAACAGGGTGACTCAGAGCATCAGAGATTCTCAGAACATTGGGGAAAATGTGTCTGAAAAAAAATTAAAAAGGAGAGCAAACCAGTTAAGTGACAGCAGAAAACAGATAGCATCCTTGAATTAAGATAAAAAAAAAAAAAGTAACAGTGGGACCTGTTAGTCGGGGGAAAGCAATGGACATCTCATGGGAAGGGCTCAACATAGAAAAAGCCTGCTTGGTGCAGATAGAGATGGTTAATCAGAGGCATGAGCCAACCTGAAGAAACCATTTAGGGGTAGACCAAGGAGGCACAATACCCTATGTAGAGGTACCAGGGAAGGCCCTAGAAGGAACAGACCAGACGACAAATAACCAGTGACATTCTCTTCCCTCCATCTTGTCTTCTCTGCCTTTTTTCATTATCTGGAGCCAACCAAAGGCTCCAGATGTGCAAGGTGCAAGGTGTCCTCTGTGGTCCAGGCAAGTTCACACCAAACAGCAAAATCCCAAATGAGCGATGTTTCATGGAAGAAGGAAGGCCAAAAGAAGGCAGCTAAAGAGGTGAGGCAGTAAAGACCACAGTCGTAGCCAGGTCACAAAGAACCTCTCCAGGACCCTCATGGCTGTCACCAACATGGCCCCACTGTACAGTCCCTCCTCATCTGTGCCTTCCGTGTGGAAGAAGATGGGACAGGTGGTGACCTATCCACATACAGAATCACCGTGAATGGTGGTAAAGCCAACAGGATCTCGTCCAAAGCCTGCAAGATGCCTAAATGAGAGGCTCTTTGGTGTTAAGAGGCAAGGCAGGCTGGATAAGTGTTCTGGGGTCAGAGTATGAAGAGGTGGGACTACAGTCAGGATGCATTCTTGTTTTCTGAGGACATGGGTGTCCAGTGCAGAGTTAGCTATGTCACCAGCCTATGCATGTCCCTCATAGTCTTGGGAGATGCGAACTGCTGTTAAATCATGCCAAGTTACACCACATGAATAGTCAAAGTGCTAATTGTAGGCAAGTGCTAATTGTAAACGTGGAATTTATGCTGGTTTACTTTGGTTCTCATTCAATATTCTCAAGCATCACAGAACACCTTGCAGCCAGGCACTGAAAACCCACAGCCGATTTCGTCTTAGTTTCCTGAGCTCTGCACTCACATCCTGGTACCATAAGGAGATTGGTTCTATTTTGACCGCTCTCCAAAAAAATCAATCTTAAAACAAGAATTCTCATAATGAAAACCCACCTCTGTTCTTGTCTTATTCATTCCCAGGCTCTTCGTGTGAGACTAAATAGCAATTTGTTGGTTCTTCTGCAGCTTGGCAAGTGAGCCTTATGTCATGGCACCCATAGGGTCTGCATTGGTTCAGAAAGCGAATTCATTACACTTGTCTCCATCTTGCTTGCAGGATGGGTTTTTGGAAGGACGAATGCCCGCACCATGTCGTAATTCTGAGAGTGCACCGTGCCCCATCTTGGTGGCTGAGTTAATTAGTGAGGGGGGCAGCAGGTCACGCTGAGTTCATTATCGCCAAGTTGACGGGCAGATCATCTCCCTATGACCCTACTTCAGCTTCACGAGAACAAATACAGTTTCTTTCAGCAAACATATTCCCACTGATACAGATTCCTCGGTGATAATTCTGAACCTCAAAAATGCAAGGTCAAAAGTGTTTAGAATTATGTGACATTTCAATTTCATGAGGAAGCCCTTTGGCCCCCTTTTTTTTGGCAGCAAAAGATTTAAGCAGTCAGCTTCGTGACATCGAGAGAGGGGACAAGTTTAGATCTAGCTTGGATTGTATGTTTATGAATTATAAATAACATCTGCACCATTGGACTCAACCTACTTCCCTGGATTGCACCGTTGTTGCTTCTAAGTCCCCTTTGTCTGGAGTGTATCACTGTGTAAGGACCACTCTTGGGGTTGGTGATGTAGCCCAATTGCTTGAGAGCTTGCCTAGCCTGGATGAAGCCCTAGGTTCCACCCAGCATCTCAGAAAAACTAGGCCTGGTGTCACATACCTGTAATCACGGCACTCTAGAGGTAGAAACAGAGGGATCCGATATTCAGGGTCATCAACCACAACATAGCAAGTTCAAGGCCAGCCCAACCTACATGAAACCCAGTGTCAACAAAATATAGCCAATCTTTTGGGCAGGCAGCTTCCTTTTGGGGGAATTACTGTGCACCAGGCAGAGTTAAGATCTATGGGTTTCTATGTAGTTAGCTCCTCACTTTGACTCAAGGTGGTATTGAGAGACACCCAGTAATATAAGAGGAAGCATCATTCAGTGATCTTTGCGTATGGGACTTTTTCTGTACATGAAGCAATAGTCTTTCCAGGTAGGAACAGTGTCTATCATTAATTCTTCATCCGTTTACATCCTACAGAGCGACTTGCATGAAAATTGGGTTTCCTGTCACTGAAGATAGAATAAGGAACTTGGGCACAACATCCCCGGAGAGGTGGCAGTTGCAGATCGGACTCTCGTGGTCATGCAAATGCTAGAAAATGTCACTTAGCTGTCAAGTTCAGAGCATGAATTATTTTACTATTCTCAAGACAGGTTGGAGCACTATGCACGGAGAATTCTGTAAGCCAGGAGTATAGGGATTTCTATTTGCTCCTTTATAAATGTCATCACTTAAAAATAGACTCCCGGGGTTGGAGGGATGGCTCAGTGGGGAAGAGCAGTTGCCGCTCTTGCAGGGGACTTGTGGTCAATTCCCATTCCCACAGGATGGTTCACAACTGTCTGTAACTCCAGTTTCAGGGGGAATCTCATGCCTTCTCCTGGCCCCCATTCATACTGCATGCACAGGGCACGTGGACAAAACTAACATAAAATATAATTTAAAAACAGAAGTAAATCCTGCCGCCGACTGCCGCCAGGAGGTCAGCTCATTTCTGCTCTGAGGCCTAAAGTACAGGCAACCTAAAACCTCATATTTGAGGTTCACCGTACCCACAGCAAACTGAACCGTTAACAGGAAAATATGTGGGCTGGCTTCTAGATTCTTCTTTATAGCAATTTACTAGCATGCATATTTTGAAAATGAAATCAAATGAGCTGCTGTGCGGAAGGCTTCAGATCCATCCTTTCCATCAAGGAGGGCGTGACAGAATGAGAAAAATCCTTCTCTAGCTTGCATGGGATTTCTCTCTTTGATAGCAGCCTAATGAGTAGAAAGACACGGCTCAGAAGCTGATAGAATGTATCCACCTTCAGTTCCAGCAAATCAGCAGGGCTGGTGAGGGGGCTCAACGGTGGTGCTGTTTGGTTTGGGGCTCCCTGCTGCCCTGCATGAGGTTGTGTAGAAATACCCCCCGCAACCAACGTGCTCTATTGGTGGCCTCCTTGATACCTACCCTCAGGGTTACTCTCGGTTTCATTTATTCTATTCTGTTTTCCTTAATGAATTCTTTTTTCAAAATATGTTTTTGAAGATTTATTTATTTATTATATATGTGAGGACATTGTAGCTGTCTTCAGACATACCAGAAGAGGGCATCAGATCTCATCACAGATGGTTGCAAGCCACCATGTGGTTGCTGGGAATTGAACTCAGGACCTCTGGAAGAACAGTCAGTGCTCTAACCACTGAGCCATCTCTCCAGCCCTTCTTAATGAATTCTGTCCTTTGATGAACTCACACATGTATGCTCTGTGTCCTTCTTCCCTCTGCTCTCCCTCCCACCCCACCAGCTGCCCTTCTTCCTTACAAATCCCGTCCCTTTGTTCACTAACTCTTGTGGGACTCGGTGTTCCATGGTGTTTAAGAAGAACCATCTGTGTGACTCTGGGTTTGGAAGGCTTCCCAGTGAGCAGGTAGCTAGGTGATATGCCTCCCCATCTCCCAGAATCCTTTAAGTGGTAGTAGATAGGCAACGAGCGGTAGAGTCCCACAGAGCTGACTGGTAGGTACCAGAAGGCACAGCACCTCTGATGCCATGATTGCAGTGGCCGTGCCCTACTTAAAGAGATAGCATTTCAAAGCTGTTCCTCCTGCTTTTTCCAACCCCCTCCTATGTCAAAGGGAGAACCACCACAGTTGTCTTGGGGATTGATATGACAGTACCTCCTCCCACCTGCCCACCCACCCCCCATCTCCACCCACACAGAATACTCCATTCTCCTCCTACGTTAATGTGGAGGATGAGTGTGTACCTGCTGTTGGTGACTTGAGATGACTCCACTGTGGTGAGTCCAGGCATCAGCAACACCTGCTCTGCAGATTTTCACTAGGATTACTTATCCCTGGACTTGGTGTGTGAGATGAGACATGCAGAGACGGTGGGAACCATTGCTGACAAGATGGGTTTTCTGGGGAGACCACAAGCTGGGGAGCTCACGTGACATCCAAGTGGGCAATGCTTTCAAACTCAGACAAATGACATCACATCAGAACTACGCCCCAGAGTGACAGTCTCTCCAATGTCTCAACAGAAACCTTACTTGTGGATTTGATGAGAAATGGCTTGAATTTTTGAAGGCTTATAACTAATGCAGTTTTTCTTTAAAGCATGAGAAGGACAGACCTGGCATCCCTGCGTCTGGGCTTCATGTTACAATGTCTATTTTCTTTTTCCTTCTGCCATCTTGCCTCATTTTGAATTGGGGGCCCCCAAATGTTACAGTCATCCCAGAGTTCTATAGAAATAAGGGGGAAGTTATTCATTTATGGTGTGACATCTGAAGTCTGAAGTCTGGTAAGGAAATATTCTACTATAGCAAAAAGAATACTCTGCACATAGCAGCCTTACTCAAAGTCAACAAATTGTAGAAGCGGAAAGATATACCTTGATGGGGAATACATAAACTATGGTATATCCAGCCAACAGAATAGTATGTAGCACTAAAAAGGAATAAACTATCTAGCCATGACCATATATTGAAGAACTGGAAAGACATGGTGCTGAGGGGAGGAAGCCAGCCTGGAAAGGCCACATGCTATGTTATTCCAACTACATGACATTGTATAAAAGATAAAGCCAGGCGCAAGGCCCTGGGTTCGGTCCCCAGCTCCGAAAAAAGAAAAAAAAGATAAAGCCAGGAAGGCAATAAAAATATCAATAACTGGGCTGGAGAGATGGCTCAGTGGTTAAGAGCACCGACTGCTCTTCCCGAGGTCCTGAGTTCAAATCCCAGCAACCACATGGTGGCTCACAACCATCTGTAATGGGATCTGATACCCTCTTCTGGTGTGTCTGAAGACAGCTACAGTATACTCATATATAATAAATAAATAAAATATTTTAAAAAGTGGACATTTTAAAAAAATATCAATAACTGTCAAGGGTTGGGAGGAAATCGGGTGGCGTAAAATGGGTTTTAGCATGGTGGAATTCTATGATGTGGTCCCTTTGTCAGACACACAGATGCCGGCAGGAGGGACAGTGAGCCTTAGCACCAACTGTGAGCTTCCATTAATAGGAAACAGGCATAACAAACTTCAGGATTGGGAAGGGTTGGTATATGTACTCGTTTGTGTGTGTGTGTGTGTGTGTGTGTGTGTGTTCACTGGATTTGTCTAAAGATAATGCTAATTAATAATAGCGAAGGTGTTACTAGCGGCTTCCAATCTGAAACAAGCTGTGTGCCACATCCAACATGTGATGCCCAGGCCTTTCCTGAAGAACAACACACTGGTCTGTGTTGTATGAGCAATGGGCATTTGAACTGATGGTGAGGAAGCCTGATTCTGTCCCACTGGACAGAATGGAAGCCTCATGTGTACCCAGAAGCAGCAGAACAAACGCCTGCTTCTTAACAACTGGCCACGAAGGTTTCCTAAAGTTGCATTTTGGGCATAGTAAGCAGACTCAGCTGAAGCAGCCTCCTGGTTTTCTTCTCTTCTAGTTCTATCCTTGCATCCGATTTCTCCCTCCTTACCTCCAGACTCAGGAAGCCCCATGCAACAAGTACCCTCGGACTCCTGGTACGCATGGGTCGTTTCCCTTGGCATTCATCCCTGTCTCTGCCTCCTTCTCACTCTCCCACCCTTGGCAAAGGAACGTTTCCTTTACAAGAGAGCGTTCTGATTCCACGCTGAAGCCTGAGTCAGCTTCCCCCTTTTGTTTATGCAAGAAAACAAAACCAATCAAAATTCGGACATCCAAATGGTTAATTAACGTCCCAAGGTGTGCCATTAATAGAAGCAATTACCTAAGAGATGCGTTCCATCTGCTGTTAGCTAAACCCATAAAAAATTTAATCAAGAACAATTTGCTATTTAATATCAGGCCTTTTATATCCCTCGCTCATACGAAAGGAAACCCCATTAAAGAATCTAATTTACTTCACATTACGCTTACCTTTACAAGAATTGAAATCAAATCTTGTCAGGTAATAGTATGAAACCTGGAGAATTAAGAATGGAGAAACAGCCTGAGGTCAGGAAGGCAAGACACGGAAGGTCAGACTCTTCCTGGTCTTCTCGCCTTCTTGGCAACGATGTACTTATTTAGCTGATGCACACTTATCCAGAGTGTAGCACGAGGGTCCCCTGGCACCTGACCTGAGAGCTCCTGATCCCTCCCCACTATGACAGCATGTCCTTCTGCATATGCAGTGTATGCAAATTCATGCAAATTGCACTCCACTTACAATGGCACTGTAGTACAGACAATATTGAACTGCTTCAAATCCCTGTTCTAATTATAGATGGAAGTCCTCATCTATAAGAGGAGTCAGATATGCAACAGATGATTACAATAAAAGGAAAGGGTTCTAATGCACAAGAATAGAGGAGTCTATGTAGACACTCTGTCTTGACTTGTATTTATGTCAGTATATATACACATACATATGTGTGTGCGTGTAGGTGTGTGTTTATTCATTTGTGTATGAGTGTTTATGTATGCATTTGTGTGAGGTGTACATGGTTTGCTTTGCTCTATTGGAGTAAAGGGCTGACCCCTTTGTTGCTCAGTAGCTGATCCATTATTGGTTTTCAATTTTGTGTGTGTGTGCGCGCGTGTGTGTGTGTGTGTGTGTGTGTGTGTGTGTGTGTGTGTGTTTTGCCAAGGCTCAAACTTAAAGACTTGTGCATATCAGGAAGGTGAGCCACTACCTTACATGTTATATTTTGTTTTCTTTGGAAGGCAGGATTAAATTTTTGTATTTTGTACAAGAAACTCACTCTGTAGCCTAGGCTGGCCTAGAGCTATGTAGCCAAGGCTAGGCTGAGTCTCATGGTGCTCCCCATGTCAGCCAAGCGCTGAGATTATGGGTATGTGCTGCCAGTTATAAAGGTAAGTCTAGATGTTGTAGCAAAAATATGGCATCTATTGCCAGATCTTCTGTGAACAAGAAAAGGGGCAGGCAGCCCTCTCACTGAGTTTGCCAACCCCAGATTAGAGATGTATTTCTCTCCACATGAGGCAGGAGCCATCTTGCTCTGTCTTTAGAGCCCATGACTACAGAACTAATTGACGAGCCTTGTTAAAATTAAAATGTCTGGGTCAACTGCTGGAAAATAAACGAGCTTCTATAAAGAGAAGGGGAAAGAAAAACAAGAGGGGATTTTTGTTGTCATGCGAAGTTTTTAAAAGGCAAGAAAGCGAAGAAATAAGATACTTCAAAAGTCCTCTACAAAGAGACAACAAAAATGTATAAAACACAACAGGCCATGAACTGACAAGTCTGACAAGCAGTAGAAGATGATTAAGTTCTTAAAACAGGCATGTTGTGGGGGAGGGGGCCCCACGGGGAGAACGCATGTTAAAAGGTAAGGACTCCAAAAGATTGAAAAGAAAAGGCTTGGAAGTTATATAGGAAACAAATCCTGGGAATTAGCGTGGCTGCCTCACAATCATATGAAGTAGGCTTTAGTGCTAGAAGTCTACATCAAGATAAAGAGGTCACCATCCCACTGCTGAGCTATCCTCCTGCAGACGAGTATTCTCTAGACTCAGTGAGCATAAATATTTAACCAAAAGCAATATACTTTGCAAACTTCTTTTTCCTTGAAAAATCACTTCATTAGGCGGAAAGGAAAGTTAAACTACAGAGCTGGCTGGTCAGAGAGGCCACGAAAGCAGCTTCTTATGAAACCTAAAAGACGGTTCAACGTCCATTCAGAATAGCCTCTTGATTGGTGGGCTCTGGGTCTCAGTGAAACTCCCAGAAGACACCCAGAGTGTACTTCACTTAATATCCCATTAGCTAATGGTCCAGGGGCAGCAGGTGGGGTAAAAGTCAACAAAATGCCAAGTTGTAGGGGCTTGTGCTTAACTAGGTTCCAGCTCTCTTTTGTTCATAGTCATCTGGTAACTAAGGGTCGACTAATTTGCCCAGATTGGTCTGGAACTCATTCTATAACCCAGTCTGGGCTAAACTCAAAATGGTGTCATGATTCGTATGTTCTGTCCAGTGGGTTAATATGCTTTGGATCACGTACCCCAAGTAATTTGACAGGAGCTAAAGGTAGAATCTATACAAAGCATATGCACCCTCAAGCTGCTCAGAGCGTGGCAAACAGCTTTTAATCAGAAGATTACAGAAGTAACTATAGAATATTCTCTATGACAAGTACCACAAATGAAGATGAAAAGCCAGAGAGATGCAGGAGGTTGGGGCCGGCACACTGAAGGGAGCCTGAAGAAGCTTCTTTCAGAAATGGAGGGTCACATGTTCACACAGGTACATGTGCATACATGTAGAGGACAGATGCCAGCCTTGACCATTATTCCTCAGGAGCCATCCATCTTATTTTACTATTTTCACAACCTAATAATAATTTAATTTAATAACAAACCAAATAGTGACTTAATGATAAAACAATACTTTATATAACTCTTGGAGAATTTGATACAGTGCTTTTTGAACATACGTACCTCCTCCCAAGAAGTCCTCCTAGGACCACCTTCCTATACCTTCCCACTCGACTTCCAGATTTCTCAGCTTTTTTTCTTTCGCCATTGAGTCCAGCTAGTAAGGGAGTGGGCTCTACCCTGGCACATGGCTGACCAACCATAAAGGGACATCATTAAAGAAAACTGACTCTCCCTCTCTCTGAGGCACCAAAACACCAATAGTTCCTCCATCACCGCCCAACCCCCATGTTGAAATTCATCTGGTTCTAGCAGGAGCAGGTCTTGGGGACCCTGTCACAATTGCTGTGAATTTGTCTATGCAACTGCCCTACCATGTCTGGAAAACACTGTTTCCTTGAAGTCATCCACCACCTCTAGCTCAGGTGGGCAAAGTGTCTCACTCATAATTCCAGTACTCAGAAGGTAAAGACAGAGAAGCCCCAGAGCAAGCTAGCTAGGCAGACTAGCCATATTGGCAAGCTAAGAGCTTAAGCGAGCGACCCTGCCTCAAATAGTAAAATGGAGAGTGTTCAAGGAAGAATCCCAATGTCTCCTTCCACACATATGCACATGCATACACGCATATAGACACACCATGCCATTCACCTACATATACTCCAAATATTTTTAAAGTTTAAAACAAAAACCAAAAATTGAATGTTAAATATACAGATCAAGAAAATCCCAGCTCCTCAACCTTAAAGAGTTCTACTTGGCAGAACAAAACATCTTTGAAAAAAAAAAGCGATAATGACAGGGAAATTTAACACTCAAAATTGCAAAGTACTTTCATGGCTTTTAAATCACAGAAAAAGAGATTATTCTTCGTGTTGATTCCGGTAACTTCCCCCATTCTTCTGCTCTCCGGTGCTGTAGTTTGTGAACAATCTACAGTCTAAGCTGATGCATTTAGAGGACTATTCTGAGTCTCTTAATTCATTCAACAAAGTTCTTCTGAGAATTGACTGTATTCCAGGTTCCTGGACCTGTCTTGGTGCAGCATCTACCTGGGTATCATGACAATTGCTACCCTGGGGGAAATTCAAACCAATTTACTGCGGCTCAAGACTAGCACTGAACAAACTTAAATTATCAACAGAATGGGAAATGGAAGGTATCCATGGCGACGTGAAAGGAAAGCAAGGAGTCATTTCATATCTTAAAAAAAAAATAATAATAAAATAAATAAATTCTCTGGAGAAGAGCCAGAGAATTCAGAAAACATGGTTTTAACAGTGTTTCTGTCTGAGTATCAGGGTTGTCACCGGCTTCTGGGTGCTCCCATGAATCCGCTAAATGTTCTACAATAAGCCTGATTCATCTTTTATCCCTAATGCAAAAAAAAAAATAACTGCTCGTTTATTTCGCCTGGGAAAGAAACATCATCAAATGCCAACCTAACAGCCATGTCTCCCTTTTCTTTGCTAAGAGGAAACTACGTTGGCTCAGTGAGTAAAGCAGAGTGCTTGCTATGCAAGTTTGAGGTCCTGAGTTGGATCCCCAGAATCCACACAAAAAGTCAGGCATGCTGCTGGTACATGCTTTGCAACCCCAACACTGGGGAAACTGAGAAGGGAGAATCCCTTGGGTCTAGCCTACTTGGAGAGTTCTAGGCCAGTAAAGAACCCTGTTTCCCCTCAAAAAGAAGAGGGAAGTCCCTGAGGTACATACCCAAGGTTGGTCTCTGTTCTCTATATGCACCCTTGCTTATCTATACACACAGAGATAGTGGAGAGAGAAGGAGAAAATGGGAGGAAAGAAGGAAAGAAGGAAAAAAGGAAAAGGAGGAGAAGAAAAACAGAGACAGAGAGATAGGTTAAGGACCATTTTGTCCTAACATTGAGAGGAAATGTGTTCAGGAAACCTAGAGTCAGACTCAAGAAACCATAAAGAGCCCTTGGAAACTTTGCATGTTAGAGCAGATGTCTACAACCTGAGATGGCGCCAGCAAACATCTTTGCTCTTGCTGCTCTGAAGTCTGAGTCAGCATGTGAGCAGGACAGTGCTTGCCGTGTGAAGACCAGGGGCAGATGCCTTCTTGCTTGTCTGGTGGTTGTAGTTAGGGTTTCGTGGCCATGAAGAGACCCTATGAATACAGCAGCGCTTATAAATGGAGACATTTCATTGGGGCTGGCTTACAGGTTCAGAGGTTTAGTTCATTATCATCATGGCAGGAAGCACAACGGTACTCAGGCAGATACCATGTTGGAGAAGAGTTCTACCTCTGGTTTAGCAGGCAGCAGAAGAACGTGTGAGCCACTGGCCTTGCCTGGAGCTTCTGAAACCTCCAAGCACCCCCTCGCCCCCAGTGACTTCCTCCAACAAGGCCACATCTATTACAGCAAGGTCACAGGTCCTAATCCTTTCAAATAATGCCACTCCCTGTGAGCCTATGGGGGTCCTTTTCACTCAAACCACCACACCTGACTTCAGGATTCTCCCCCCTCTTCAGGATTCCCTGGCATAGAAGATGTACCACTCAGAGATCTCTGCCTCTCTGATCACCCAGAATGCTCTTTGTTCTCTGAACAAATGGCCCTTTCCCTATACAGGAGCAGCCACTCATAGAGCCTTGATTACTTCTAGAGAGACTGTGTTTCCAAGTAGGTCATAGTCACAGGCACTGCACAGCAAGCTTCACATAACTTTGGAGGAGAAACGAAGTAGGACCTATAACAAAGGTGTTATCAAAGCCGGTTGTGTTGCAACCATCTCAAAGGCCTCCTGGCAAATTCAAGGTCACACTGTGTATCAGAGACATAGGTAGGGAACCTGCAGATAAGAAAGAAAACCAGGGTCACAAAGATCCCTGGTGACTCCAACGTGCAGACAGGACTGGGAACCAACCGGAGGCTTCTTGGATCAGAGAGTTGGTGATCCAGAGTCAACCCCTGCTCTTTGTTTTGGTCAACTTAAAGTCTATAGAACAGCTCTTCCCTAGGGCTCACTCCCACCCCAGGCTCTGGTTTCTCATTCAGGTCTTCCTGAGCAAAGGGAAAGTAGTTATGCTGGTTAAGATTAGCCACATTTGACAGCCTGTGGTCTAGGTCCGTTGAAATCATCTCTCTGTACTTGATAAATAGTGGTAGGTGCAGGGTTGGGCATATGGTGCTGTCAGGGTAGCCAACTATGATTGTGAGTGTCTGCAAAGAATCTTGCCATGAGCTGCATGGTTTAGGAGGGTGTCTTAGGGTTTTGCTGCTGTGAACAGAAACCATGACCAATGTAACTATTATAAGGACATTTAATAGGCATTGGCTTACAGGTTCAGAGGTTCTGTCCTTTCTAATCAAGGTAGGAGCATGGCAGCATTCAGGCAGACATGATGTAAAAGGAGCTGAGAGTTCCTCATCTTCATCTGAAGGCTGCTAGGAGATTGGCTCCCATGTGGTTAGGAGGAGCGTCTCAAAGCTCATCCCCTCAATGACATACTTTCTCCAAGAAGGCCACACCCACTTCAAGAAGGCCACACCTCCTAATAGCACCATTCGCTGGGCCAAGCATATTCAAACCATCACAGAAGGAATGCAGTGTTGCTCTTTTCCTTCCTGTGTACAAGGATGCTCATTTCTTGCCAAACAACAGTAGCATTATATTAGCTTTGCCTACTGAGACGAACTTTTCTATGTTATACTAAGTGTTGCATTACCAATTAGTATCATTTAATAATTTTCTCTCAACAAAAGGCAGAATCAGGCAGGGAACCCCTTTGATTTTCCAGTCTTTGTGGTTCTATGATGATATGTCTGGAACTCCAGTTGCCATTTTGTCATCCTGAGGTGTTAGAAGCCAGGCAGGATTCTAATGATCCCAGCAATGAAGAAAAAAATGGTTCCCAGAAGCCCAACGCATGTGCATTGGCTAACAGGCTACCTCTTGCTTCAAATTTTATGCTCGGTGTGTGTGTGTGTGTGTGTGTGTGTGTGTGTGTGTGTGTGTGTGTGTGTGTAACTGTCAAAAATTGGTTTGCAATTTGCCCTTTAGAGTCACCATACTTGGAAACAGTTGTAGGAAGAACTTTTCAGAGAGAAAGTCCCATGGAAAGTTCTAGACATTCAATGAAGGGCAGTAGAAGGATGATGTGATGCTTGACCCAGGGAGTGACACTATTAAGAGGTGTGACTTTGTTGGAGTAGGTATGTCATTGTGGATGTAGGCAAAAGACCTTCATCCTAGCTACCTGAAAGCCAGTCTTCTAGTAGCCTTCCACGAAGATGTAGAACTCCTAGCTCCTCCTGCACCATGCCTGCCTAGATGCTGCCATGTTCCCGCCTTGATACTAGACTGAACCTCTGAACCTGTAAGCCAGCCTGCAGTTAAATGTTGTCCTTTATAAGAGTTGCCTTGGTCGTGGTGTCTGTTCACAGCAGTAAAACCCTAACTGAGATGGATAATTTTATATGAGAGAACAAATAAGAAACTGCGAAATTTGGACAAAAATATTGAGAAAGTAGTACTGGGAGAACCAGATGTCTACATGCAAAATAATGAATCTAGGCATCCACCTCCCACCACACACCAATTCAGTAAAGCATGAGAACTAAGACAACACATGACATGGAGCAGGGGACTCTTTGTTGGATTAATTAACCATCCCAGGGTCAGTCGCCAGAATATACAACTGTACCCAGAATTATAACACAAAAATAAACAACTTGACAAAATGGACAAAGGAGCAGGTACTTCCTTGGAGACGCAAACTATGGCCCAGAAATATGTAAATACATTTAACATTAATCACTGGAGAGATGCGACAAAATCACAACAAATTTGGGAGTGGTGGAACATACTTATAATCCCATCATCACTCAGGAGGCAGAAGTAGGCTGATCTCTGTGAGCCCGAGGCCAGCATGGTCTATATAGCAGAGTTCTCAGGCAGCCAGAGCAAGACAGCAAGACCCTGTCTAAAGAAACAAAAAACAAAAAAAATTAAATAAAACCACACACAATGGCTTCTGTCTTAGTTAGGTTTTTACTACAGTGAACAGACACGATGACGGTAACAACTCTATAAGGACAACATTTAACTGGGGCTGGCTTATAGGTTCAGAGTTTCAGTCTATTATCTTCAAGGTGGCAGCATGGTAGTATCCAGTCAGGCATGGTACAGGAGGAGCTGAGAGTTCTACATCTGAGGGCTGCTAGGAGAAGACTGGCTTCCAGGCAACTAGGATGAGGGTCTAAAAGCTCACGTCCACAGTGACACACTTCCTCCACCAAGGCAACACTTACTCCAACAAGACCACACCTCTAAATAGTGTCACTCCCTGGGCCAAGCATATTCCAACCACCACAACATCTCACTTCATATCTATCACACTGTGGGAGGTGGGGGGGGGAGACAGGAAATAAAACATAGAGACACTGAACACTTGTACCATGTGAGACTCTACAACTGTACAGCGTCCATGAAATACACAACTATTCTTCAAACATTAAAAGTAGAGTCATCATATATTCTGCATATATAGTTGAGATAGTAGAAAACAATGTCTCAAAAAATATTTCTGCTCCCCTAGTCTTTGGAGCTAATGACAGGTGAGGACACTAGTGGAAAATGGGCAAATTGTGATATCTTGTCCATACAGTGGGATAATATACAGCCAGTAAAGGAAGGCAATTTGAGTCCCTGCTGCAGTGCACATAAACTCTTATACTAAGTGAAATAAACAAGTCAGTTGCACAAAACACAAATGTTGCATTATTTCCAAGTTCATGGGCATCTACAGTAGTCAAGCTTCTGGGAAGGAAAAGTAGAGCTGAGGTCACCAGGGGAAAATCCAAGTTATTGTTTATTGGTTAAAAAGTTTTAGTCTTGGAAGATTAATGTCTTCTAATGATTGACTCACAACAATATAAGTATACTTCACACTATACATTTGAAAATAAGTTTGCATTGTGTGTATCTTACAGTAATTAAATTTTTAATCACTATCCTTAATGGATACAGTTGCAAAAGTTCTTGGGGGAAATACTGGCAAATGAAAGCTAATAATAACGAGAAGGATTATTCATCATGAGCAACTGGGATTTATTCCAGGAATGCAAGGAAGGCTGGCTCACAAAAGGTAATAGAACACAGAAATAGAAAAGAAAGAATTGTTGATCCACACAGGGACTGAGATGAATTTTAAAATAGTTCTTATCAGTGAAAAGAGTGCTTTCTAAAATTGTTCTAGTTATATCGGAATCTCGAGCATTCAAACTAATCTAATGAAAGTAGGTCATCTGAGAGGACTGAGTATCACTCACCAAGGGCCACAAGGAAAATGTGGTAGATGACTGACATGCTAATTACATTGGTTATGCCAATGTTTCTATTTGTCTTTATATAAATACTTAAATCACATATGTTAAGTATGAATGGTTTACTATTACACACACACACACACACACACACACACACACACACATATATGATACATCTTGATATATTTACACAGATATGTGTAAAATAAACCCATGGCTAATGTCATACTTAATGGTGACAGGCTAAATTAAAGATATACAAGATCAAGACATTGACTGCCCACTCCCATACTAGAAGTTGAAAAGATATTTGTCTTAGTACTAAGACAGTCTATTATGAAGAGACCCTATGACTAAGGCAACTCTTATTTTAGAAAGCACTCATTAGGGTCTTGCTTATAACTCCATAGGGCTAGTCCATTATCATGGTGGGGAGTGTGGCAGCAGGCACACAGGCATGGTGCTGGAGCAGTAGCCAATAGCTTTATCCTGATCCCTAGGCAAAGAGGCAGGGGAGCACCGCTGAGTCTGGAATGAGCTGTGAAGACTCCAAGGCCATTCCCAGTGACACTCTTCCTCCAACAAAGCCAGGCTTACTAGTCCTTCTCACACACCTTACTAACTGAGGACGAAGAATGTGCATGTATAAATCTATGGGGACCGATCTCATTCGAACGACCACAGTATTTCTCCAAAGAAGATATGAAATGCAGCCAACAAATAGGGGAAATTTTTTTTTCAGTGCCATGAACCATTGGTGAAGCGCAAGTCAAAACCACAAGGAGAGCCCACCTCAGATCCACAGAGATGTGGTGAGAGAGGGTGGGGAGTAAAAAATATCTAGAGAGATACTCAAGAAAAAGAAAAGGAAACCAGAAGGAGAGAAGGGAAACTGTCTCTGCTTACCGACAGAGTGGCCCGGTGTGTGAAGAACCCTACCCATCTCAGCGCTGGGACTTAGGTAAGTTCAGAGACGTGGCAGGGCTCCAAATCGATAGTGAGTTATCTGACAAAAAAGAGAAGAGGGAGGAGGAAGAAGAGGAGGAAGAAGAAGAAAGGAGGAGAAAGAAAGAGGAGGAGAAAGGAGAAAGAAGAGGAAGGGAATGAGGAAGAGGAGGAGGAGGAGAAATAGCCAACTCTAACTTGCAATAGCATCCAAAGCAAAATATTTTTGGATAAATTTAACCAAGGAGATGAAAATTTTGTGCACTGAAATTTTTACGATGGTAATGGAAAAAAAATTAAGGTAACACCAAAGAAATGAGAAGTATCCCACGCTCGTGGATTAGAGAATCTATCAAAGGTAAAATGTCCTTGTCACCCAAAGCAATCTACAGCTTCGTGGTAACCCTGTCAGAATTTCAACAGTATTTCCCCCAAAACATTTACAACAAACCTAAAATTCATACGGAACCTAAGAGGAGCCCAGGAGACCAGAGCAGGCTTGAACAATAAAGAACAACACTGAAGTCCTCGCATCCCCTGACACTTGTAGATTCTTAGCCTGTATCATCTTTACCTGACCCAACATTTTCTCCCTCCAAGGAAGCCAAGTCATATGTCCGCACAAGGGTTTACACCTGAGCTTTTGAATCAGCGCTTCTTAGAACAAAAACAGTGGAGCAGCCCAAATGCCAGGAAGTGATTAGATATGCAAATACCCTGTGGTGTGTGCCCAAGATTAAAGCAATACTGGGTTGGGGATTTAGCTCAGTGGTAGAGCGCTTGCCTACCAAGCTCAAGGCCCTGGGTTCGGTCCCCAGCTCCGAAAAAAAAGAAAAAAAAAAAAAAGATTAAAGCAACACTAAGCAGAGAGTCATCCTGAAAACCATCATGCTAGGAACTAGAGAGTCGGCTCAATAACCATTGAACGTGGTTCTCCTTTCAGAGGACCTGGGTTCATTTCCCAACACCCACACATCAGTTAATAGTCATCCGATCCAGTTCCAGGGGATCAGATTCTCTCCTTCGGCTTCTATGAGCAACTGCACTCCCGTGCACATACATACATACATACAGACAGACAGACAGACAGACAGACAGACACACACACACACACACACACACACACACACACACACACACAAATAAAAGAATTAAAATTTTAAAATGTTAGGCTAAGAGAAAGGAACTAGTTAGAGAAGATCATATGTCCTAAGTGTGTGTGTGTTTGTGTGTGTGTGCGTGTGTCTATCAAAATTACAGCCCTACACTGAAAAAGAAATGCAGCATTAACGGAGAATTAACTACAAAGGACTATGAGCCAACTTTAACATGAAGGACGCCCACTCTCCAAGCTGGATGATGGTGATGATTGTGCAATTGCGTAATTTAGTAGAAGGCATTGAACTGTGCTTTTTAGATGGGTGCATTTGCTCGGCGCAAATCATATCTAAAAGGATCTGTCACCTAGCCCAACCAAGGCTGGGTACTAATGGTGGCAGGGTTTCTTCTCCACGATCAGGTAGCAGGGACATAAATCCAAGTTTGTAATTTGACCAGAATTTGTATTTAAGTTATGCGGGAAAGCCCACTCTGTTGCCCTTAATGAAATGCCTCAATGTGACTTCAGTGAACACTTAATGTGTGTCTAATGAGATTCTTTGGCCAGCTAATTATTAAGCATGTTTAATGGGGTTTAACAATTGCATACGGATGCATAGAGCTTTTTGCATAGATTTTTGTCCCTTATCAAAATACCCTGAAGATAATGGATTTAACCCACATAGATTGTCTTTAAGAAGAAAAAAATCATTAGAAACCCCTGCAATAATGGGCCTTATATTTCTAACGGTTATTAAAAACCTATCCTATTAGCATACATAAGTCATTACTATTGACATTACGTATGGATTTTGTGATTCCAGGTGACTCTAATATTTTAAAGAGATTTAAGCAAAACAGGAAATCTTACGAAACCTACTTTATTTTAGAAAAGAAACAAGGAGAAAAAGCTTCGCTCCGTGTTCGGGGCAGGCAGGAACAAGCCTGTAGGTCACTATAAATCAGATCTTACAGAATTGTAGCGGTTTGGAGGCAAAGCCTAAGTCAAGAGGAGATTTATCTTTTCAAGCAACGCAGACTGGGCATTAGTGTAAATTCTCTTGATAGGAGCCCGAGTAAATTAGAGTTACAGCTGAGCCTCCATCAGGCAAGGACTCGAGTTCTCCACTTGCCGCTTGCTTCTATGAAAACCGTGGCTGGCAGTGAGTGTCTCTTCACATCAGTGCCTCTGGTCGCTCCTTTTCAAACCTCCATAGATCTGCACGTGAGCAGCCTGCTTCAGCACCTCCACTCTCTTTAATTTCCTTGCTTTGATTTTCCTTAGCATCCTTCCTATGTGGACTCACAGACGTTGTGCGTGGAGCGGATTCCTGGCTCCCTGCCCTCCTCTGGAACCATATGAAATTGTATAAACCCTTTTGAAATGGCCTAACTCTTCAATTATCTTCTGCCAGAAGCTAATGTGGAGTTTCATTCCTGACCCTCTGTCTGGTCGCATACCTCATCCAGTGAGTGAGGAAAGAAAGTTGTCTTTATAGACCACATTCGCAACCAAAGTCAGTGTGAAAGCTGTGGTTGCTTTTCACATTCAATTTGATTTTTTTTTCTTGTTCTTGCTGTTTTGTCTAGAACATAGTGGCCAAGTTATAGCTCTTATAATATAGAATCTGCTGTTTTTATTTGAATCCTCTATCTCCTAAAAACAGAAACTTGTTTGTTTAAAAATTATGTATTAAAAAATAATATTAGTAGACTGGAGAGATGGCTCAGTCCCTCAGAGCACTTGCTGCTCTTACAGAGGACGTTAAGATCTGCTCCCACCCAGCACCCACATTGGGTGGTTCATAACCGCCTGTAACTCCAACGCCAGGGAATCCAGCGCCCCCTTCTGACCTCCATGGGTATCTGATCCCACGTGCACATAACACACAGAGAGGCATACCCATACATGAATAAAAATGAAATCTAAACAAAATAAATTATCTATTTCCATCCATCCTATGTTTCCCTTTATTTCAGAGTTTCTTCTCCTACACACAGATTCGATTCTGCTCTCACTTTAAAAGGAAATGTGTCCAGAACAAGATAGGAATATAGGAACATACTGACTCTAGAGTAGAACATTGTGTGTTTGTTTGTTTGTTTGTTTGTTTGTTTGTTTGAATTTACTTCATTCTTCCTATTCTTGCTCCCTCTCTCTCCTTATATTCATAGCCCCTTATTCTTTTTTTTTTTTTTTGGTTCTTTTTTTCGGAGCTGGGGACCGAACCCAGGGCCTTGCGCTTCCTAGGTAAGCGCTCTACCACTGAGCTAAGTCCCCAGCCCCCCCTTATTCTTTATTACTGAATATGCTGAGTTAATTTGGTGCTGCTCATACATGGATGCACTCGCTTGGGAATAGATACCTATCATAGGGCTCATCCTCAAGGAAGACTGTCTCTTCCTCCCTTAGTAGTCATTATTTGCTCATAGGTCTTCAGTTAGGCATAGAGTATTGTGATATTTGCCACATCTATATTGTCCTGTCAGCCGATGTTGTTCTTGCCCTCTATGTTGACTGGTCTAGTTTGGGCCGTGTTTGTGAGTGCCTATGTTTACAGGCCTAAAAGGGTCTAATAGGGGTCATCTTTGAAGGTACCCATCCCACTGGATTGAAATCCTTCATAGTCAATTCAGAATCCAAATCTGGAGCTGAGGTCCCAACTTCCCAGGTGATCGCAGCGTGTGTCATTACATTTGAGGACTATTACAAAAATATGACAACTGGCTGCTGCCTGGTTCTCCACCAGTTCAAGGGATTCTAATGTTGCAGGCTGGAATCGGGTACCTCCTGGCTGGTCCCTAGCCTTGGGAGTCCTGGGATCTCAGGAAGATACAATGGTCTGGCTTTGATGTGCTTGTGGTTTCTCATATAATGGCAGAGATGGAATGGGATGGGGTCATCACCCCAGCCTGCTAGAGTAGAGCAAACCTGCAGCCTGGTGTGACCAAACCCATGACCTTGGGCTATCCAGCTGAGAGAATCCACCATGGATGCTTTGTGGAACAGATATGGCTTGCAGCCCTCCCGCAAACTCCAGCTTAATTAGATGAAAAACAAAAATAAAAGCAGCAGAGAATGCAGTGATGGTGTGGATGTCCCCACGGAAGGGAGACCCTGATACTGATGCTCTTGTCTTGAGCCAAAGTATGAAGGAGTTTGATCACCGTAGATATGTGTCTCACTGTGCACGCCATGCCATGTGGATTTGATGCGATTCTCTCATTGTAGCTAGGAAATGTGGGGACCTGGAGCTGTCTACGAGGACTTAAAGTCAGTATGGTTTGCAACATGGGACAAAGTAGTCTGAGAATAAGGTCATGGCATAGATTTTCTGTTGGCAACGGGAATTGATTAGAAGTGACTTTAAGACGGATTCAAGAAACGTGAGTTAAGTAATGGCACGTCCCTCACGTCCCTCAATCTGACAGGCCAGGAAGGCTTGGCCATCCCACCTGGATTCAACCACAGCAGTGAAGCAGGAGCTGGAGACACAGATCCACGATTCCCTTTACAGAAGCCTGGGGTTGGTGGGGAGGGAGGTCAGGGTCTCCACAAAGTGACCTTACTTCAGGTGAAGCCAGGCTATTTGATTTCCCTGCAGAAAATAACTTGAGGATGGGCCAGCACGAGGCAGAGTTGGAGTTCATTAAGATGGTGTATGTGCTGAGTTCGTATGCACAGCTGCCCTGCTGTGTCTGAAAATGCTGCTTCCTTGTAATCATCTCCTGTCTCTGGCACTCACTGTTTCCCTGCTCCCTCTTCTGCACTGACGCCTGATCCTGGGGAGGAAAGGGTACCGTGATGGTTTGTATATGCTGGGCCCAGGGAGTGACACTATGAAGAGGTGTGTCACTGTGGGAGTGGGCTTTAAGACCCTCATCCTAGCTGCCTTGGGAGTCAGTATTCTGCTAGCAGCCTTCAGATGAAGATGTAGGACTCTCAGCTCCACCCACACCGTGCCTGCCTGGACACTGCCATGCTCCCACCTTGATGATAACAGACTGAACCTCTGAACCTGTAAGCCAGCCCCAATTAAATGTTGTCCTTTGTAAGACTGGTCATGGTGTCTGTTCACAGCAGTAGAAACCTAACTAAGACAGGTACAATATAGATATCCCATTGAGGACCGAGCATTCTGCTGTCTTTTCATCTCTGCCACTTGACCAGCTGTGGGTCTCTGTGTTAAACACCATCTATTGCCAAGAGTGGCTTCTGTGATGAGGGTTGATAAGTTCATTAATCTATTGCTCTAACACTGTGGCCACTTAGCAGAATAATAGCAGTGGTTTCCCCCTAAGGCAGACAACCAAACTGGCCACAGATTCCTGGTCCCCCGTAACAGTGCCAGAAATGGGTTTCAGCGTGTGGAGCATGGCTTAAATATAACTAGAACACGGTTGGTCACTCCCATGGCATTCATACCACTTACTGTTATTTAAGATTTCTTTCTATAAGGAACACCTCTATGTCAGCCGGCTTTACGGTGTGTGTTAATCCAGCTGGAATTCTTGACGCTCAACTTCTGAGGAGCTCCACCCAGATTCTGGAGTGAGGAGTTCTGTTCTCTTCCCATGGCCCTTTATGTTTCCCGTCTTCCTATCCTACTTCCAAGCTTGGCTATGGATGTAGCAGACAGTGATGCAATAATGATATTTTTAAAAGCATGATCTTGAGAAGAATAAATATTATGGTGCAATCCCACCAGACCTGGGCTCTTCTGTAACATGGCGGCACCTCTTGCGGTGGCTTGATTGACAGTTCTGGATGGACTGCAGGAGAGGGGCGGGATCTGTGGAGCCTGCTGGTGATGGGTTCAGCAAGACACCCTGGGTGGGTGAGTCTGTCAATGGGGCTGGCTTAGATGCTCCTCCTAGCTCTTGTCTCCCACAGCAAGGTCACCCAGCCAATCCACAAACTGGGAAGCATGGGTAGCATGCATGTCTATAATTAAGACAGCTGAGAGGAAGACCAGCTTCCAGAACTGCTAACACGTCTCTGTCTGAACTAGGTATTCTACCTTCTCAGCATCTTGTTCCAACATCTGAAGAAGCTTACACAGATAGCAGAATTGGTAAGGAGCTTCATTCACTAGCAAAGTGATAATGCTGGTTGAAAACACTGGGAGAGAGTAGTGAGTTAACTGAGCTCGAGTGCTGAAAAACCCCTGGGTTTAGCTCCCGGCTTCTTTTTATGAGACCAAGAGAAGGAATCAGGTGCTAGCGATTGGGGTATAGGTGATGCTTTGGTTTTGATCGACAGACCTGGATTATATTCACTGAATAGATCTCTCAGCTGTTTTTCATTGAATATATTCACTCTTCCCATGATGCATCTGATTCTGTGTATAGGGATACTGGATCACTCAAATGCATAATATGGTAAATATGGAATTTTCTCTAAAAGTTTACACGGAGGACATTCTTTTTTTTTTCCCCCTTTTTTTACGGAGCTGGGGACCGAACCCAGGGCCTTGCGTTTGCTAGGCAAGCGCTCTACCACTGAGCTAAATCCCCAACCCTAGATAGGTTTCTTTTTTTTTGTTTTTTTGTTTTTGTTTTTGTTTTGTTTTGTTTTGTTTTTTACGGAGGACATTCTTTTATCTTCTTGTGTGAACATCCAAATTGGGTCAGACTCGATTGACCTACTGCATCTAATTCCCAGATGTGTTTAAATCAAAACCATGAGTTCCTGAAACATAGAGCCACTTGCTGCATTGCTTGGGGTGGGACATGCATGGAAGGTGTCGCAGGAGTCGTCCCAGATCAATAAGTTCATTGATAGGAAAGGGCTATAATCATAGCTCAAACCGAGCACAGTCTTGGGTTGCTACATTTTACCTGTGTTTCATTTTTGTTACCTTTCGTGCTGTGATGAAATTCTGTGACTGAGGCAACTTATACATGAGAGTTTATTTGGGCTTACAGTACCGGGGGAGAGTCCACATTAGTGAGCGAGACCTGGCAGCTGTGAGTGGCAACAAGAAGGTGAAAGCTCACATCTTCAACCACAAACAGGAAGCAGAGAGAGCAGACTAGACGGGGTGAAGCTATAACCCTTCAAAGCCCACCCCTAGTGATGTATTTCCTCTACTAAGGCTCCACCTCCTAGAGGTTCCATAACTTGCTCCAAACAGCGCCACCTTCTGGGTGGAGTTCGAATACGTGAACCTGTGGGAGGCATTCTCAACTACCACAGAGTGAGTGCCTCAAAAACTCTGATTAAGAATGGAGGTCTAAAGAGTGTTTTCCTTTTCTTCAACGTCTAAGACCTTCATCTGACTTTTGCTTTCTCTGGTGTGAGGACAGAGGTAGTCCAGGCTCAGGAAGTAGCAAAGAATATTGGCTTCTCCCTGCTCAGTAGCCCCAGCCCAAAGAAGGGAAAGATGGCTGCCCACATGTCCCCTTGGTGAGTGGCCCAGGCTGCCTCCTGGCTGCTTCAGCCCCGAATTGATTTAGCTGCATCTCCCAGAGTAATCTTCGTGGCATCTGCCCTCCTTCAATTAGTGTGGGCTGCAGACATGCAAATTCATTTTTACATTAGCTTAAGAAAAACATAATTAAGAAGTTGTCTGCTCAAGGGGGGTGGGGGGGAGAGAACATAATGTCTTCAGGGGCCAAACAGAAGATGACTTTTGCACTCCACACTGTTGGGGATTAGCCACGCCTCGGCACCCCCATTAACATAGATGATCAGGTCCTGGCTCTGGCCCCCTCACGTGGGGCCTGCTGAAATCCTTGGGGTTTGTAGGTCCCAAAAAGGCTGCAGCTCTCAATAAGTCCACTTTCAAAACAGCCGCTTTTTGCAAAGCACAGCCTTAGAGCGGCCCTTTGATGTTTATTAATTCTGTCTGCCCTTCCCAAACCAATTGAATTAATTCCTTAGTCTCATGAACCGTAAAACTGATACGCTTCTCCGGGCGTACGGAAAATTCTGTCGCCTTTGACAATTTGACATGCATTTTTCTGTAGCAATTGAAAAGTGGATGAGAGCCCTGCTTGGTTCAGGGCTGCGGGCAGAGCTTCCCCCTGGCTTCAAAGAGTAAGACTTCACGCCATCGGGGAGGACCTATCAGCACAGATTAAGTACTCCTGCCATGTTTTGTAGCACTGCTGTTCACAGGCTGTGAGTGAAGTAGAAACTTCCTTTAAAAACCATTGTCAACATCCACAGCCATCAGTCCGTGATCTGTGTCAGCATGCTTAACAGCGGTTAGTCAGATTGTTAGTTTCCTTATGAATCACTGCGTTTAGTGTTTCTGACACAGTGCATCTTGCTTTAAAATAAGATCAGGCTGGAGAGATGATCCAGCAGGTAAGAGTGCTTGTTGCTCTTACAGAGAGAGGGCCAGAGTTTTCAGTTCCCAGCATCCCCACATGGTAGCTCATAGCCCTCTGTAACTCCAGCCTCGGGGATCTGATGCCCTCCTCTGGCCTCCAAGGGTACCGGTACTCACATGCCCATGGCTGGTTCTCGTGTGTTCTCGTCCGTGTTCGTTCTCGTTCTCTCTCTCTCTCTCTCTCTCTCTCTCTCTCTCTCTCTCTCTCTCTCTCTCTCTCCCTCCCTCCCTCCCTCCCTCCCTCCCTCCCTCCCTCTCTTCTTCCCTCCCTCCCCCTCCCCCCCTCTCATACACACACACACACACACACACATACACACGCACGCACTCGCGCACACACACAAAGGAATAACAAAATGTTTACAATGGAAAGAGATAAAGTAAGCTTATTTTCTGTTGTGTTTCTTACAGACTTCACTGTCAGGTTTGGGTACAGTTTGTTTCCTGGTCCATTACTCATATGGAACTATTCTAGAAGCTTCTAAAACAGAATCCGATTTCAGACTCAAAACATCCTGAAAAATCTTGAATCTCTCCATGTTAAAAAGGTTGGGGCTCGTGGAGAGCAGCTGCTTTCCCACCAGAAAGCCTAGCTTTCTAAATCCCAGCACCTCAGCTGGGTGTCTCCATGTTTACCCAGTTCTCAGTTTTCAAGCGTGCAATTCTGCTGGTAGGGTTTTGTCAATAAACTACAGTCATCCCGGAAGAGGGGGTCTTGGGTAAGGGATTACCTCCATCAGATTGGCCTCTGGGCAAGTCGATAGGGTATTTCCTTGATTAACAATGAAGTGGGAGGGTCCAACCCACTATGGGCAGTGCAACCCCCCCCCCCCCCCGCGTCAGGTGGTCTCGGGTTCTGTATGAAAGCAGGCTGAACAAGCCATGGGAAGCAAGCCAATAAGCAGCACTCACTCCTCCACGGCTTCTGCATTAGCTCCTGCCTCTGGTTTCCTGCCATGCTTGAATTCCTGCCCTGACTTCTTCTTGATGGATTGTGCGGACTATGCATTCTGTAAGCTGAAATAAACCTTTTCCTCCCCAAGTTGTTTTTGGTCGTGATGTTCTAGCATAGCAACTAAGCAAACTAAGAGAGTGGTGCATTGAAAAGGAATTCAGTCTGAAGGGTCAAGGAAACATGTCTATGGGCTATATTCAGTCAACAGAATATTTGTTCTTTATAAACTGAGTTTGCCAGCATTGAAGGAGGGGGCACAAAACCTCTTAAATTTGTTCATCAGAAGTCATTCTGCTCTATGTTTCAAAACTAAACCTAGTCAAGATGGGCAAGAAATATATACATGTCGCAGTGGGGAGGAACCTGCTGGCATCAAACTACATGGACCCAGCCAGATACAGGACCACTCACGGTATGACTCATAGGACTCAGTCAGTTCATAGGACATAATCAGAAAGGGGAAATCTCTAGAAATTAGGAGGGGTTTGAGGCTGGAGGTGGGGTTATGTGAGAATAATCAAAAGATGCATAGTTTCTTTGGGATTTGGTAAAATTGTTTTAAATTTGTGGCAATGTTGCACAGCTCTGTGACTAGGTTAAAAGCCAAGAAAGTATTCAGTTAAAATGAGGGAACTGTATGAAATGTGAAACCTGCATCAAATAACTGTCCCCATATTTCACTGTGGAGCTAAAACTAGCAGGACCCCAAATTCAAGGGTATCATATTGGAAATCGGGGGGAAAAAACTCTTTGATGAAGCCCAACTGGCAAGTCAAAATTATGTCGACCCCCTAGGAGCCTCCAGGCAGATGGGCCATGCTCTTTCTATTCGCTTGTTTGACTGGGTTAGGTTTTGTGTTTGTCTTGAAGACGGGGTCTCATGTAGCCCAAGTTGACCTTAAATCCTTCTGTAACCAAAGATAGCCCTGAACACCTCATCCTCCTGCCTCTACCTCCCAAGTGCTAGGATTACAAGCTTGTATGTACCAACGGGGCTAACTGCTATTTCTGTTTTCTTATTTTGTTTTGTTTTGTTTTTCGATTTTTTTTTTTTATATCTTGTTCATTCCTCCCACCAGGTTTTGTGGCCATGAGCTCTGTGGTACCTACTAAAAATTAAGAAAGAAGGAATCTGTCATTTATGGAGTATCCAGGGAAACCTAACCAGCTTTATCCTCACTCATAGAATCAGAGGAGCATTGGGCTTCCGGGTTCCTAGCTGATTCCTCTTTATACAGCTGTAATCTTGAGGATGAAATTGGCTTAAAGGCTTAAGCTCGTTAACTTGATTTTGTCTTACTTGGGAAAGGGAATGCGCAGGTCCTTTGTGTGGGAAGAGGCTAATCCTAATACAAGCAAGCACACAGGTTCAAACAACCAACTAACAAGCGAGGAGCCGAGGCGGGGCAGGGGGCGGGGCGAGGCGGGGCGGGGCGGGGCGAGAGAAGAGGGAAACCCGTTTGGTACCATAGCTTTATACAGAATGAGCTTTCTTGGCAGAGCCAAGGTTCTTTTTATTACCTTCATTTTGTTTCTCTTGTAGCAGCTAATACAGTAAATAAAAACGCACGCTTGACCACACACACCCTCGAGGACCCCAGAAAGTGCCCGAGCTAGCAGTTTAGCAGCTCTCTAAACTCAGCCCATGGCAGTGACATAGTGCCCCTGGGTTCTCCCCTAAGTCAGAAATTCCTTCTTGAGGGATTTCAATAGGACTGTCTAATCAGCTTAAGGAGTTAATTAAACAGCTGTCACTCCTCTGCTTAATTCCAAAACTAGATGGTAAGTAAGATTTGAAATTAGTTATGCAAAACTAAGACTTTGTCGTGGTGGTGGTCGGAGACTTGCCAGGCAGGCTGGGATAAAAGGAGCTGACGGGAGTCTCTGAGAACCGAGGATGCTGGGAAGAACCCAGAGAGTCCTGGGAGGACTGCCTGCCTCTGTCTGCTGAGGCTAGACAGCCAGGCAGCATAGCACCTCTGTCTTTGTCAGACAGGAGCACAGTCTACCAGGGAGAGTCTCGTGGTGGCACCTGTGAGTCTCTGTTCCTGCATTTTCTTCCAGTTTTCATAGAAGGCAGGCCAAACAGCAAAGTCAGGATTTCATAGAAAACCATTAACTCTCAGCTCCTCTGCGGAAATCCAGACATGAGCAAACTGTCCTCGTGCCTACAAGGTCACAACTGGGTGGAGCTACAACCGTCCCCTTTGAATTGGGTGGGAGAGTCTCCTTACCAAGTGACATGGTCACCTCCATCCCCCGGGTCCAGTTGGATCTCTGGTTCAGCCACTGACACAGGCAAACTGTGTGAAAGAGTGCTAGTCCCTTGAGATGTTCAGGCTGGGACCTTAAGGCCCTGGGAACTCCATAGAGGAGGAGCCAGGAGTAGAAGCAGTTGAGACACATATCTATCTGTGCCCTCCTGAGAAAAACTTATTGTGGATTTGTTGGACACAAAACAGGCCAGGAGGCAATATCTTTGTTTCATCTGGCCATCTTCACTAGGGACTCTAACACTTGGGACACTGACGCAGCACTTCAAGTACCCATGCATGGCTGGGGCACCTGGGTTCAGTCTCCAACTTGAGTATATGATGTCGCAGTAGTACACAGCTAAGCCGACTCGCACAAACCCCAAGGCACCCATGCAGTGCAGCCTGCGGGGCTCAAAGCCTCCAGCTGTTCATTGCTGGTGAGACTTTATCTGTCCCCAGTTGAGTAACTAGTCCATGGCTCGGGGACTGTGTGTGTGACAGAGAAATGCATGCTTTTATCCTAAAGTTGGCATCTGAGCAGTGGTCATGGATGCTGAGAGTCACCAAGAGGGCAGGGAGGTCCCATTGCTATCCTGCTCTAACCCCTGATGGAGCACCAGTCCCCCTGGATGTTGTGATAGATTGTATCTTCCTCTAACTCATAGCTCCCTCTCCCTCCTCCTCCTCCTCTGCATTTTTCCTTCCCTACCTCATCTCTCTAGCCCTTTTCTTTCGCCAAGAACATACTGGATCCCTTTAAGTCATTGCATGCATTATGATACAGTTAATAATAACTAACCTTATTGAAAAGTTAATAACATCAATCACTCTTAAGAGCTGAGCTCATTAATTCGCCCTGTTCCAATGGATGCAGCCTGGAAGCCTGATTCCCAGGCTGATGTGAGCAGGGTGCAGAGATTCGGGGACTTACAAAGACATTTGTTCAGGAAAGAGCAAAGTAGGAACTGCATGATATAGGAACCTGGAGGCTGCACAGACACGTGAGCAGACTACACTGGACCCCGTCCTTGACTTTCGGAATGAGAACACTTAGCTCCCAAGAGCTCCCATTACCTCAGCCAAGGTTACTTGACCAGCCCTTTGTTCATAAAACCACAAGCTGGGGGTTCTCTCTCCATTCCTGCTCCCAGAGGGCAGGTGTGACTGAAAGTCTAGAAGCCTGGTAGAGCAGTCGAAAACCATAAAGACCAGCATGCTTTGGGGTATCACCGTCATAGTCTAAGGACCTTCGCATACAGAAGCCTCAATTCGACCCGGTGACTGGAAGTACTTACAAACTTTATTCTACAGATGAGGAAACAGAGGCACAAAGCTGCAACTAATTTGCCAAAGTCACTGAAGCAAGAGCAAGAAATATGGCTCCTACAATCTAGAGAGTCAACACATGACAGGCTGAGGAATGGTCAAGCACTCTTATCTCTCGAGGTGGACAGGGCCTTGAGAGTCATCAGACATGTTCACCAAACACATCAGTCATCCATCTTCATATCTACCCTAGACATGGCTAGGTGGCTCCTGCCCAGGGTCCCTTGTCTGGTACAGCGAGGTGCTGGTTCAAATTTCTTACAGAGGCCTTATTGGTCTCGTATCTGGTAAATTATAGTTGGGCTTCTGCTAAGCCTGCCAAGAAGATCCCTCTGCATGTGACCCAGAATTTCTCCTGGCCACAGCAGTTAAGTCCCAGGAGTAAGTATCGCTTGGAAAAAGCTGGGTGGAACCCACATTGCCTTGTATTGCCTCATCTCAGGAGTCACCCAGCTTCCTAGACTCCAGCCATGTCCCCGTAGCCAGGTGGCAGTGAGGGAGAAAAGCTAGACTCAACCTCCCTGTGGCAGTGCCCAAGAACTATTCGGGATCACCACCTCATTTTCCCCCCTAGCTTTACTAAGTTTTAATTGACAAGAAAACGCTCTACAGTGTGTAGGATGGTGTTTTGGTTACATTCTGAAATGACTGCCACCATCAGAGTAGATAATAGAACTAACAGCTCGCATATTTTGCTTGATATTTTTAACAGAATTAAGACTTTAAGCCTGACTCCACTGGCAAGTTTCAAGTATCTAGAACATTCTCACCAATCACAGTCATCCCGTTGCATATCAGATCTCTAGGGTGTAACCATCTCCAAGTTGAAATTTGTAGACTCCTCTCTGTCTGATCCTTCCAATACCTGATTAGAACAGTTTCCTTGAGATAATAGGTTTACCCAGTAAAGAGACCCAACCAAGACTATGTAAGGTGACTAAGGAGAGAGAACCAAATGCTGTAGAGACATCTCATCTACCATACTGCCGCCATTTGGTAATTGTGATGATTAATTCCAAATATCAACTTGACACAACCTCCATGAGAGTCTGAAAAAAGAACTGTCTAGATGAGGTTGCTCTATGTGTTTGCCTGGGCAGGATTGATTTTTTCCTAATTGAGTTGATTAAAGCAAGAAGACCCAGCCCACTATGGGCAGTACTTCTCCCTACGCTTGGGTCTTGGGCGAGCACTCAGTAAGTCTATATATGTGCATTCTCTCCCTGCTCTCTCTTGCCTATAGATGTGATGTGACCATCTCTCTTAAGATCCTGCCACTATGACAGACTATAACAAGAAATTCTGAGCTAAAATGAACCCTCCCACCCCTAGGTTTCTTTTCACAGAGCATTTTATTACAGCAACAACAATGAAACTAGAACGGTGGGTTGGATCTAAAAACCATTCCATTGAGACCAGGTTACATAGTGCCCTATTTCAATACATAGAAAAATGTTCATAACATGGGCAGGAGAATTGCTATTGAAGGCACAGAAATGGGCATGGGGAAGGGAGTGCTTGTAGAACATCCTTTCATGAGGTATTGAGTAGGTGTGATATTTTTAACAGAACATGTGCGGCTTTGATAAAAACAGTTAAATTCACATTAATAAAAATATTAGAGCAGGTGGGGCTTGGTGGCACAGAGAAGCCAGCCTAAGTGGCAGGCTGCTTTGGTTTTCAAACTACTATTGCTCCCCATTAAGTGGAGCAACGGTCTTATTTCAGGGTGGCTGCTGAAGTGTGGGATTCTCTTAGGCTACAACCACTGAACCCAGGCACCCAGGCACTCGATGGAGGAGAGAGTGGTTTGTAAATCTGTACATGTCACAGGCGTCAGACTGAGTGATACTCCCTGCTGGCGAGAAGAGGCACGAGGCTTATTTATGGCCCTGCAGTCTTATTGCTAATTAGATCTACTCTATCTCTGTGGTCATCTAATAACTCTCTTGTGTTTAATGTGGTGTCCATGAAAAGTTCCCAACTCATCACCCTGACAATGTTTGCTGCTATTTATTTATTTATTTATTTATTTATTTATTTATTTATTTATTTATTTATTTATTTTTTAGTGGTGTGTGAGTCCAGGGTGGTAAGAACTTCAGAAAGCAAACAAAAGGCAAAGAGTGGGTGGTGACTGATCACCGAGCTTGTGAGGTTATTGATCTTTGATGGGAAATAGAAAGCTTTAAGGAATCAACCACACCCAGGAAGAACATCCCGCAGGGAATGCTGGGTCACCAAAATGACTTAGAACAGTGGGTCATCAGACACTGTATGGAACAAATTCTGAGTCTTGCAGCAGTCAGGAGAGACCAGCTTATGCGGCAGTAACAAGTCACTTCCAAAGCACACTGCTGTAGGACAAGAAAAACCTGCTTACTTGTCCTCCTGCCTCCCTCAGTCAGCAGGAAGCTCCTCTCCGCACAGCAACTTGGGAGATCCCGGGAGGTTGGAACCTGATTCTTCAAACTTGTGCATTTGCTGCAATAAACCCTTTGATAATCTCATATATGTATAAAATGTATCTTGATCGTACCCATCCCCACCCCAATTCCCCTCCTCCCCCAGAAGGTCCCCACCCACCTTTTAAAAATAACACTCCATGTCCATGAAGGCTGCTTACGTGTTCGTGAATAGGAGACACTCTACCAGTGGCTACATTCCTGATGAAAAATGGCTCCCTCTCCCCAGGAGGGATTCAGCAACTATAAATAATTCCTCAGCTTGGAATGGGGCCTCATGGTCACCTTCCCTGTTCATGATGGAATGTCGTCTGGCCTTACTTGGCTCTTGGGAGGGAGTTGATGTGTTCATCATCCATGTCTTGTCCAGAGGACAGAATTCCATAGCTCTTCTCTCCATCCGCTAGCTCTCGCATTCTTCCTTCTTCTCTTACCGATATTCCCTGAACCTTATTCTTGGCTGACATATGCATTGTCATCCTAAAAGACAAGGCTTTGGAACATTCCACACACGCACACACACACACACACACACACACACACACACACACACACACACACACAACATGCCATTAAACACACTTCAAAGTTTTACTATGTGTATTTGTGTGTGCATACAACTAGAGTTGCATGTGTGCATATGTCTGTGTGTTTGTGTATTCATTGGACAGTAGGGGATTGATATAAGGCTGAGCTCTCACAGTCTCCCGTTCCCAGCGCTCTGAACAGTTCTGCATCTCTGTGTTGACTGTTACCCGCTGCAAAAGAAACCTGTTTCACCAAGGGTAAAGAGATTGGCAACAGCCCTGATCGCCATTTTGCTAGCAAAATGGAGACAGGGAGACAGCTATCATTTCTTACAGTTGATAATAATGCATGTAACTGCAAAGGAAGCATCTATAGGATGGAGCTAGCAAGGTGGCTCAGTGTAGGAAGGGCTTGCAGCCAAGCCTGACAATTTGAGTTTGATTCCTGGGTTCCACATAGTAGAAGGAGGGAACAGATTCTTATTATACATTGTCCTCTGACCTCCACACGTGTACATGGCAAATGTGCCCACTCCACACATAGTCTCACACACACACACACACACACACACATGCACACATGCATGCATGCAACCACACTTGAGTGCACACACAAATAAACATGCATAATAAAATTTAAAGTGTGTTTAGTGGCATATTGGGGCGGGGGGCTGTGCATTGGCTTTGAGTTCAGGAATGTTCCAAAGTGGAGCCTTGTCTTTTACAATGAGAATGACATATGTCAGCCGAGGCTAAGGCTCACCCAAAGGAGCTGACATGCCGTGAGGCGCCATGGGGTAGGGAAGAAGTGTGTCTTACGTAAGAAGTAGGATTGCCATAAGGAAGGTGGTGATGTCACTTGGGGATAGCCTCCATTCTGTCTTCTGGCAGACAACTCCCACAGTTCAGATTCCACACAAAAATCAAATTCACAAGGCTATTTACAAACTAAGTCACAAACGAAGGTGCCTCACCCCCAGAACCCCCAGAGCTTGTGTTTAGAGCAGGGACACCCTGATCCAATGGCCACAAGTCAAAGTAAAATGGCAGCTGAGTCAGGTGATACCCAGCGGACCCTGCACACAACCATCTCCTGTCACTCTATCAAGAAGGGCTAGGCAGGCACTGACTTCCCAGAATGCAATGGGGCCTGTTGCTGAAAGGCCTCATGGGAATGCTGTCGGAAAAGGGTAAGCTACGGTTGGAGGCTCTGGCTCTACAAAATGCAGGGTTCCTCCTGGCATGGCAGCTAAGTCCCAAGAGTAAGTATCTCTGGGAAAAAGCTAGGTGGACTCTGCATTGCCTTGTATTGCCTCACCTCAGAAGTCACCCAGTTGCCAGCTATTGTGTGTAGTGGGTAGGGTGCAAGCACAGTCCTGAGAGAATGTGTGTGGTTGACATGGACGGGTTGGAGCGGGGGCTATGTCAAGGAAAATGGCAAAGCCATCCAGGGATGAGATTCAGGAGAACTGCAAATCCTTCTGGCCCACAGGTAGATGTTGACAGTGTCTGTGGTGTATGTAGTGTGTGCTTCCCCACAATAGTTATGGCCTGAAGACTCCTCCCCTAGAGAAATGGATCCTACTGACATTAGCTAAACCTGCCTCCTTGTTCAGCTATCAATAACAATCCTGCCCCCTTGTTTACCTGTATGCAATAACCCCACCTCCCTGTTCAACTTTATATAAACATATATACCATGAATTGTACCGGCTGGTTTTGTGTGTCAACTTGACACAAGCTGGAGTTATCACAGAGAAAAGAGCCTCCCTTGAGGAAATGCCTCCATGAGATCCAGCTGTAAGGCATTTTCTCGACTACTGATCAAGCAAGGGGTGGGGGGTACAGCCCATCCATTGTGGGTGGGGCCATTCCTGGGATGGTGGTCTTGGGTTCTATAAGAAAGCAAGCTGAGCAAGCTAAGAGAAAGCAAGCCAGTAAGTAACATCCCCCCATGGCTTCTGCATCAGCTCCTGCTTCCTGACCTGCTTGAGTTGCAGTCCTGACTTCCTTTGGTGACGAACAGCAATGTGGAGGTGTAAGCTGAATAAACCCTTCCCTCCCCAACTTGCTTCTTGGTCATGATGTTTGTCATTGAGACATGAATATAATAAACAAGGGGCTGTGACTTGGCCATCAGAGAGCCCAGTCCCCCCGATCCCAGCTTACCCTGTGTCTGTGTACTCACCTTTTGTTCCTTCCCTCTCTACACTGTAGGGTCCATCCCTGAAGCTGTGAAATCTGCATGGTACCTTCCGTCATGATTAAGGATAGCCAGCCGAGTTTTCAGCCCAGCTTCCTGCCCAATTTCACCACACCCTGCAACTAGGGCACATGGTGACCTAAGGACAGATCTCTTGTTCCGTCCCTCAAGGGAACGTTTAATGGCAAAAATGCGTGGTTTTGTGAGTGCATAGGAGGAAGCCAGTTAGTTTTATGCATACACGTGCTGCATTGGAGTGACTGTGGGTGTGTGATTTCAGCCACAATAGCATTCACAGGCTAGAACCCAGGGAAAGCCTGGAAAGTCGCAAGAAAGTGAAAGGAGAAGAGAGAGAAGCAGGCAAGGCCATGCCCATCTTCTCTCTGGCATTGCCCATCTATGCTCTTACAGTCGAAAGTGTTGTATATAAGAACCATCTAGGTCACTAATGCAAAGATCGAGAAGCTGAAATTCCCTATTTAAGTCTCACCTTCGTTTCTCCCTAGCTTTGTGACCTTGGGTACGCCAGAAAACCTTCCTGTGCTACCTAAGGAACAGGAATGTTGCCTGCCTCATTTGGTAATGTGAAGGATCAGTACTTGCAGGGCTCTTACGAGGGTGCTGGGTACATGGTTACAGATTCATGTGTGTTTGCCAAACACAGTGTCATGAATTCACTCCGTCACTGTCCCCATCACATCCTCCCTACAAAAATCCAGGTGTGGACAAAAATGGCCTCTTGGCAACTGCCTGTTTTCAACATTTGGCTTCCTGTGCCCAGGTGAAAGACCAGGCCTTTTGCAGGGAGGTAGGACGAGACATCCTCACATTCAGGTGACAGGTCATTTGGAGATTAGGTAATGGACAATGTGTTTGTTCTTCCAGGAGGCAGAGATCCTGAACACGGCCATCCTCACTGGGAAAACAGTGGCTGTCCCTGTGAAGGTGATCTCAGTAGAGGAAGATGGCACAGTACAAGGGCTGTCGGACTCGGTGGAGTGCAGGTCATCCGATGAAGATGTGGTTAAGGCAAGTGGATAGTTCCTTACCCATGTGGAAGCCCATAGCTACGTGGGCATGGGTGTTTTTCCCCACTGGGGATCTGTGGGGTCTGCAGGGTTCCTGCCACTCTGGTTTTCCTGCAGTTTAAATCAGAAGTGTCTCCCAACCCAAAGCCAAATAGGGTACACTCGGCTATAACCCATGCCTAGGCTGGGAGGCATTTCTTCTGTGCCTCTATCACCAACATGGTTTTATCCTAGACCCTGGGAGGTGGCAGAGAGATGTGGAGATCACACACCCCTGCCCACCCAAGACTGATGACAGAGGTTTCTTTCTGCCCACTTGGGCTGAAAAGGTATAGAAAGAAGAGACCTGGACTGGTATACGTGCAGCCAAGCTTCATGATGCATTTACAGCCAGATGGCTGTGTGAAATCAATAAAGGCATAAAGTTGATGATTACAACCAACTTTGATTTACAAAACCAGCCACCGGAGAGAGGAGTTGACTCCCAAACCCTGGCCCTCCCACACAATTGTACAAGAGCGAGGGACATCACACACTATGCCCATCCCTTTGTTCTGTTCCCTGACTCCATTCTTCCTCCCAAGCTCTTCTTTCACTTTTTAAATTGAAAGCAAAAATGATCCAAGGCAAAAGCATGCTGGGAGATGCCTGAGGGCAAGGAATCCAGTCTGGCTGTGCCAGGACTCTCCCAGCAAGGTTCCAGACAGCAGAATGGAGTGGATTTTTATAGCTGCCATGACCCACTCCACAGTCAGAGCCATGGTGACAGATGTCTCCTCGAATCCTCAGGGTGAACTATGAGGGTGAGGGAAATTTCTAGACATTCCTGGTGTTCCCTTCTTACCAAATCCAGAAAGAATAGCACACAACACCCCAGGGCTTCTGGACAGGGGTCTCTGTAGCCTACTTGCTCAGAAGGGAACCTCCACGAGCATCTCTAGTGACTTGGGAAGTAATCAAGAAACACAAATAGAATCTTTGCTTAGGGCTAGTTTCTGCTTAGGAAGCCAGGACCACCAGGAGGCACACTTACCCAGAGCTGAGAGAAGAGAGATCTGCAGGAGAAGGACACAGTAGTGTGGTACTTTACATAACACCCCGTCCACTCCAACCTACTTCTTCCAGAACCTTCTTTAAAGCACACAGCCAATCCTTCAGTGTCTCTGGTCAATGTCTGACACATCTTTGATCTCTCTCTCTTTCTGACTCTCACTCACATCCAGTCTTCTACAAACTTTTCGGGGGATTCCTTTCCACACATTCACAGCCAACAGCTCTTCTCTGGGATGGGTCTCATTCTGGATTCTAGATCAAGGAATGACTTTCCCTTCCCAGTCCCATACTGTCCCATGCCCACATCCCTTCACCACCTCTCTTTCAATTCAGCAGCTAGGATGGTCAGAGACAACCCAACAGTATCACTCAAATACCGAGAACCATCCGGTAGCTTCCCTTCTAGCTCAGACTACCCAGGCTGCACACCTCACAACCACAGTTTGATTATGCAACTTTTCCATCCATTCCAGTCACCCAGAATCTCCATGGTTTATTTGTGGCCAAGAACCCCTATAACCACCTCTACATCTATCTCTCCCCTAGATGACTATGTGGACTGAGCCCTCACTTAACCTCCCACAGAGTTCTTTGCTGCCCAGAATGTGTAAAGTTGTCATGGATACCCACCCCTGCCTTTCCCACCTGTTAGATTTTTATTCATATACAAATACATAATGAAATGTGTACCTATACACTACGTGTCATGCTTAGTTATTCGTGTATATTCGTATGTGTATATACTACTATGTTTATTGTTTGACCTCCCTCATCAGAATATCACCTCCACGAGGGGAAGATGTTCCAGTTCGTTCTGTCCTTGTTACGCTCCCATCACTTACAAGACCTCACACATCATGAGTGACTCACAACCCCTTGAAAGGCCAATGAATGAGTGACACACAGCTGCTTTTCCAGTGGTGCTGGAGTACCTCCTGACAACCTGTTGCTTCCAAACAGCGAGAAATCGCGAGTGGGACAGAGTGGGTCAATGCTGGGTGTCCTAGGCTCTTGAGTGCTCAAGGCAGACCCAGAGGCTCACATCTCCAAGCCCTGAGAGCCACAGACCTGTTGCTCCAGGCTGTAGAAGCCAGAGACTCAAACTATCAGGACCCAGCTAGCTGGCTTATTACTCTGGGCCTTAACCACACATGTTTGGCAGCTGGTATAACCCTCAGCTTGCAGCAGCAGCAAACACTGCCTGCTCATGTCCCAACTCCCAAATCTCTAATATCCTCAGCTCCTACAGAGGTAATCCTGTGGCTCTTGGACCTGGGGTATCTGATGCCCCAGGCCCATAAGGCTCGCCAGGTCTCTGGAAACTGCATGGCAACAGAGCCTCCTGTTTCTCACCTTCATAGCCTTCCTAGTTTCCTTCACCCTTGACTCTCCCTGCTTCACGTCCTCTCTACTTCTGCCATTTCACATGGTTTCCACTACCTCTGCTTCCCACCATTTCTACCCCTAGACACTCTGGAACTCTGACGTCACCTCTTGTTGCTGTTGCCGCTGCCATCACCACCTCTTCCCTCCTACTACCTCTCCACCATCTACACTTTGTGTGACTGGCATGTTCAGCTCTGCTAACGATAGATAAATAGAATAGCCTTTGATTGACCCTGACGTCGCAACACCAGGGGTGTCATAGGAATAGAATCTCCCAATTGACTGTAAGAGTGAGCCCAATCTTCTTCTATAAATAAAGAGAAACTTATGAGGTATGTGCCATCCACAGGTCTTCTGCTGGGTACCACAGAGAGTGTGCCCTCTAATGCTCCTCTAGCCCTGGTGGGAATGACTACTGAGCTAAACTGAAGCTTTGGGCAGCAGAAAGCCTTGCTCAAACTGCCTAACCAGCTGTGCCGGGAACAGCGCCCCCTGGAGCCGGAGTTGTGCCTTGGCAGCACGCAGCTGTGGTTGCTATGTAGCTTCCACAAGACATCTCATCACAGTATCCAAAGCAGCCTGACTGTACTGAAAGTTGGCCTCTTAACTGCTCAGTTGACATCCCTCTGCTGAAGCAAGTCATCCAGGGCACCAAGAAGGGGGTCTGACAGCGGTCAGTCAGGGAGCGCAAATCACCACAGCCTCTAACATCTTACTATTAGCTTATTTAAAGAATTATAATTACATAAAAATATTCAAATAAATATTTATAGATACATATTATACATCATATATAATATATTGATATACTATAGTGTAAATAAATATTATATTTAAATAAATTATATAAAAAGGAATAAATTAGATTATTTAAAGGAGAAAATAAGCATTAAATATGTTCTTGCCATAAGGCAATATCATTGGTATTAACAGTGCTTTGACAATATTTAATGACACACTGCTCTTAAATAAGAGTCTCTGGGGAAGTGGCTTCATTTTACCTGTCTTGCCATCATTAAGTCAAGAACATCTTGAGTTAAAACATATTTCATACCATCAACCCGAACAGTATACCCTGCCCTGTCTACTGGAGCATTCGCATCAACCCATGGTTGGGCACAACCTTGAAACACACGCTCTCTCTTATGAACGTATTTCAATATTTCATGGAACATTGGCTACCTTCTACAATAAATGTACCAACTAAGCAGAGCCCTGTGGGAAAGGAGTTATATACCCTGTGACAGCTGACCAGGAAGCCACACAGCATCCATAGAGTACCATGTCACATATTGCCAGCCCAAGGGGGAAAAAAATCAAAATTAACAAAATCAAAAAGTAATATTTCTATCAGGTATGCATCGCTTCCCCATTGTCACGTGGTCAACAAATTCTAAGTCAGAGCGTCCTCCCGTTTGACCATCTGTAATAACAAACAAGATGACAGTCAATGCAGTCACAAAACAGCCCTCAAGGGAGAGACTTAAACTAAGACAGAAAGGAGGCTATGTTAGGGACTGTGGCAAAATGCCTGATGAAAGGGATGTGAGGGAGGAAAGGCTTATGACTCATGACTTAAAAAGTACAGTCGATGACGGTGGAGAAATCTTGATGACAGAAGTGAGAGACAGCTGGTCACATTGCGTGCACAGCCAGGAAGCAGCAAGATGAGTGTTGGTACTCGCATTATGAATAGGACTGCACACACCCGAAGTCGGTTTTCTCACTGTGATTACCCCAGGCTGGAAATCCCTTCAAGGATAAACCTGGAGGCTTGACCCCTAGGTAGCTCTAGATTCTGTCAAGCTGACAAATAGTATGTTTTATTTTAATATTTGTGTGTGTGTGTGTGTGTGTGTGTGTGTGTGTGTGTGTGTGTGTGTACGCCCATGCATGCACGAGCACAGAACAACTTGCAGGAGTTCTCTCTCTACTACTGAGTTACTAAGAAGGACTCAGGTCATCAGGCTTAGGGACAAGCGTCCTTCCCTGCATCTCACCAACCTCACAGTCAGTATTAACCAGTCTGCCAAACAGACGAGGTACCAAAGGGTATTAGAGAGAGAGGACACAGCGTTAAGATGCTCAGGGCATACTGGGCATCTGCAGCCTGCAACGATCACCAGTGAGTCCAGATGGCCAGCCAGCAATGGGTCCTCCAGGCCCAGTCATTGGCTCAGAGATAGACAGATTACCCAATCCAAGCAGGTAAGATACGGCCTTGAGATTCTGGGATGAGCCTAGAGAAGGAAGGGAATGACTCCTTGGTCACTCACAAAGATGCAGAGGACCCGAGGGAAAATGGCGGGATCTGTGTTCTGTTTCCCATCCGTCAACAGTCTTTGTGGCTGACACGTGATGCAACGCTCCAGTCCCCCTAACCTCTGCAGCTGCCACTGGGCCACTCTCTACCTCACAGATGGTGACAGTCACCTGGAACACACGGTGCTTTGGTGTCATTTGGGTCCCTTGGATGGGCATCAACCCACCTGTTCAGGCTCTGAGGAACTTCAGGGTAGACATGCCTTCTCCCTTTGCTGCCTTGGACACTTTCTCTTCATTAGTGTCCTTCCTGCCTCAGTCAGAGACCCAATAAGCTCCTGTGTCTCACCCGAGCACACGACCAGAGCCTTCTAGTGGGAAATCCATAGGCAAACCGACTCCTAATGCTTTGTAAATCACACAGGGCTCCTGTTATCACCCCATTATGTCCCTGGACATGGCCTTTAAGAATGCCCGGGGTATGTTATTTTAGAGAGCATGGATTTCCTAGAAGTATCTCTGATATTAGCAATAACATCCAGTATGACCCTCAGGGGTTAGAAACCATGGGAAATCCCACCTGTGTTAACTTACTTTCCTCTCTCTCTCTCTCTGTCTCTCTCTCTGTCTCTCTCTCTGTCTCTCTCTGTCTCTGTCTCTGTCTCTCTCTGTCTCTCTCTGTCTCTGTCTCTGTCTCTCTCTGTCTCTGTCTCTCTGTCTCTCTCTGTCTCTCTCTGTCCCTGTCTCTCTCTCTGTCTCTGTCTCTCTGTCTCTCTCTCCGTCTCTCTCTGTCTCTCTCTGTCTCTGTCTCTCTCTGTCTCTCTCTGTCTCTGTCTCTCTCTGTCTCTGTCTCTCTGTCTCTCTCTATCTCTCTCTGTCTCTGTCTCTCTGTCTCTCTCTCCGTCTCTCTCTCTGTCTCTCTCTGTCTCTCTGTCTCTCTCTCTCTTTCTCTCTCTCTCTCTCTCTCTCTCTCACACACACACACACACACACACCACACACACACACACACACACAATGTCATAGACCACCGGTTCTCAATCTTTCTAATGACCATTCAATACAGTTCCTCATGTTCTGGTGATCCCCCACCATAAAATTATTTTTGTTGCTGCTCCATAACTGTAATTTTGCTACCGTTTATGATAGTAACGTAAGTATCTGATATGCAGAATGTCTGATATGTAAACCCCCAAAGGGGATCACAACCCATAAAGTGGATCCTAGTGTGAGTGTAGAGCTGTGTTACCAGATACACGTTCTCCCTGCCTCCCCTCCTCCCTTGCATCCTCCCCCTTTGCCTCATTTTCCTTCTTTCTACTCCACTCTTCATCTGTATGGTTTTCATAGTATGGAGCTGTGTCTCTTTCATAGCCATATGGGCAGGGAGGTCAGAGGCAGCTTGAGAGAGTCTGTTCTCTCCTTTCACGTTATGGGCCCCAGGAATCAAACTCCGGTTGCCAGGTTTAGTGACAAGAGCCTTTATAATGGCTAAGCCATCTCACAGTCTCTTCTAGTCTTTTGAAAGCTGCCCGCCCTCCTCAGTGCCTCCAAGCAAGCTCACAGTCAACAGGAGAAAGTGTGCCTTCCAGAACTTTTCTTTATAAAGCCCTGGGGTGAGTTCTGATTATCAGTATTTAGTTTCCCTCTTATCCTTTAGCAAATCAGGACTTCCTAGGGATTTCGCCAAACACCACATGTTCCAAACCACATTATCCCAAAGACACACTTAGAGTTGGGTCCCCTGGGCAGATCTCTGAATGCAGCCTCCAAGGTAAAGAGTATAATCAGAGTGTCTCTGTGGTTGCTCAGTGGGGGATGGATTTGGGGACTAGGGGGGATCTTAACAGAATCTAGGAAGCAACATGTAAGGCAACTAAGTGTGGGAAGCCAGCCAATGGGAACTCATCACTTCCTTCAAGAGCCTGTACCACCATAGGTTCAAGAATTCATTTCCAATATGGACAGCCCTGCTCAACAATGTCTCCTGTTACCAGCAAAGGGAGCCCAGCTCCAGCCAGTCCCAGCTGGGCACAGACCACATTCAGTTATGTCAAGACAGCTCAGAGTCATCAGGCCCACCCCGGCTTCTCCACAGAGATGTTCACTGGCGGGAGACTATGCAATAAAGCTGTAATGCTCTCCCAAGGCAGGACTATGCGGACATCTTTTTTCAACGAGGGCAACCCACTGCTGAGAGGCAAGAAGTGCGGTCCTGGGAACTGAAGCAGGTTATTTAGCACAAGCCAGCTAAACACCTGTGGGAATAGAAGGGGGCGCGGATTTCAGGAGAGTGCTCAGTACCTTTGGTAGGTACTTTGGATTTGGGGTTCAAAGAGCCGGCTTGTCTGTACAGTAGCCTTGTTCCCAGGGAGAAGAACGTGGGGTGCCCGCCTGCTGAATGGCTTTCTCTTTCAAACATCCAACTGGACTTCCAATCATCTGCACAGCCACAGAGATGCCACTAGGAGGGACAGAGCTCATTAGTCTCTTCCCAGTTGGAAGGCTCTGCACTCCCCCTCCGTCCCCACTGCAGCCCCTCCTTAACTCTCAAACCAGTGCATGGGTTTTTGTGTCTCGCTGCGAGTGCCTGCTGCCTCCTTTGAAAACCTCCTCTGTCTTCAGCAGCAAGGCACTCAGGGAAACAGGTTGGAGGAACGGCTGATCAATATTTACACACGAATGTGATGTTCAACACATCGATGCAGAAAACGAGCGTCTCTCAAAGTCTTCCAGGAGTGATGAATTTGTCTGACATCCTTGTAGACAGTCTTCCATCCATCTAGGCAACGAACCTTTATTAATTCTTTGAGAACTTCATATATTTGTGTGTGTGTGCGTGTGTGTGTGTGTGTCCATGTTTGCAAGTGCACATGTACACATGTACACATCCGTGTGGAGGCCAGAGGTCAATGTCACATGTCATGCCTTGTTTCTTGAGGCAGGGGCTCTCACTAGGACCCAGATCTTACAAAGTTGGTAGGCAAGCTGGCCAGTGAGCCCCAGAGATTCGCCTATCCTCACTTCCCCAGTGGCAAATGTAGTCCGCCGTACGTACATATCTGTTTACCTAGGTGCTGGAGATCAAGTAAAGATCCTCAGACTTGCAGAGCATGGAACTGTATCTCCAGCAATAAGGGGTGGTTGTTTTTAAATCAGCCCCCAACACTGCGATGCACCCTGTGGCAATCTGTAGGGAGATTCACCCACTGGACACAGGAGGCCACCAAGCTTGTCTCCCTCCCATTCAGGAGAGACTCAGCAGGTGCAGTAGGCAGAGGGTTAGGAGGAGGGAAATGAGCTATGTCGTGTAAGTTTGCACATAGCCGGACTCTGTTCACACCTGAATCCTGGCATCCCATGAGGACACTAAACAGAGGTAGAGTTTTCAGGAGTGACCCAGTAACACTCAATTGTTTGAATCGCTCAACTGGAAGAACATATTTCTCCCCGTATCGTGACCCATTTGAGGATCTCCTTTCTCCGCACCTGCCTGTCAATTGGTTTCTAAATTTCATGTGCAATTGCGGAACTGCTGGTTGGCCATTTGACCCAGATCTGTGGCGAGTAAAGGGAGACAAAGATGTCAATAAAATAATGAAAACAGACATTGTGGCAGTTTAATTGCTGGGAAGTTGCTTTATAGCAGATAAGCCTCACCTGCTTTATCCTTACAACCACATCAAGAAATAGTTGTTTTTGTTCTTATATTTCCTCTAAGGATAATGGAGCTTACAAGGGTGTTAATACATCGCAGAGATGATCATCCCACCATGGTCCCCACTTCCAGATGGGGCAATGGTTCTTATATTTCCAATAGGGAAACTGAGGCTCAGAAGGGTGTTGCTACATCTCAGAGATGATGCTACACTCATAGTCCCCATTCCCAAGCTGGGCATTGGAAAACCATGTCTGCCAAGGAACAACATTGGCATAATTTGTTGTGGATTTAATATGAACTTTCCGCTGTAGGGTCATGTTGTTGAACATCTAGTCTCACAGACAGTACACTGACCTAGAAGGCTAAGATACCTTTCAAAGGTGGAACCTCATTGGGGTGAATAGGTCACTAGGTCAGACCCTGAGGTTTTCATAGCCTAGCCCCAGGGCCTGGAAAAATGACTCAATGGGTAAGAGCATTTGCTGGTCTTGCAGGGGACCAGAGTTCAGTTCCCAGCATGCACCTCAGGAGGCTCATTACCACCTGTAACCTTAGCTCCAGGGCATCTGACACACTCTTGTGACCTCCACAGCACCTGCATGCTGTGGACTTCATACACAGACAGACAAACACACATACACACCAGCAAATGATAAATGTCTAAAACAAAACAAGATGTAGGCCAGTTCCACTTCCTGGTCCCGCTCGGCTTCTTGACTCTGGTCTCAATGGGACCAGATGCTTCCCATTCCTGCTGCCATGTCTTCTGCACCACAACAGAATTTATCTCCTCAGACCATGAGCCGGAATAAACCCCTCAGTTGCTAAAATGGATTCTTGTCAGATATTTGATCGTCTGCGGTGGGAAAGGACACAATTCAGCCCTGCGTTGGCTGTCGTCTCGGCTGCTTTTGTGCTGTGATCACAGAGAGGATGTGAGACATACTTAAAGTACAAACTTTGCTATCCTTAAAAAACTTTGTCCTGAATCACAGCCAACACCAGAAAAAGCCGGGAAGCAGCAGCAGCGGCGGAAACTATATCCCCTCAGCCAAATTTTGACCCAGTTCTCCATGGTAAATATTTGCTAACCCAACTCTAGGACTCCGAGGAAATGCTATCTCCTGGGGCGGGGTTCATTTCCACAGCCCACCGGAGGCCCCACTCCCCACCAAATAAACTCCACCAGAGACGCCGCAGTCCACTCAGTAAGACCTCAGGCCAATGGGTGTCCCAATTAGGCTTTTACTGCTGTGATAAAATGTTCTGACCAAAAGCAACTTGGGTAGAAATGGGATTATTCAACCTATATAGTCCTGAGGAAAGTCAGGACAGGAACTGAAGCAGAGACCATGGAGAAATGTTGCTTAATGGCTCACTCCCCGTGGCTTGCTCAGCCTGGTTTCAAATACAACTCAGTTCCACATGCCCAGGGGTGGCACCGCCTACAGTAAGCAGGGCCCTCCCACGGCAGAAGAACACCCACGGGCCATTCTAGTGGAGTTGGTTCCTCAGTTGGGTTCTTTTTTCCCAGATGACCTACCTTGTGCCAACTTGACAAAATAACAATAATAATAATAATAATAATAATAATAATAATAATAATAATAATAGCCAACACAATAGGTTAAATATTTATCACTCCCTGCAATTTCTTTGTTGAAGTGAGTTTGTTCCTATGTAAGACCAAATGCCTCAATTCCTAGAAATACGTTTTTCTCCTCAGTAATCAAAATCAAGACAACCAGAGATCCCATCTTCTCAGGGCAGATGAAAGCATGGAAAATGAGATAAAGTACGACATAAGCAGCCTAGCCCTCTGCTACATTCTAATTTAGCCTAGAACATTGTCCACAAAGACGCAATGCATCCTGGTACCATACCAATGGTACACATCACCAGTTGAATGGATATAAAGCAATTGCCTTGCAGTATTTTGTCAAAGATTTGACAGTCCTCAGCATTACCAGCCATGAGCCTGTGAGACGAAGTCTCTCTGCCATCTGGGACCTAGAAAGAACCCACGTCACTTCCCCTACAGAATTTGTTGTGGGGATTTCAGAGAATATTAAGACCAGGTATATCAGGCTAAAAGAACACCAAAGGCAGGCGAACATGTGTTAAAAATGAAAGGGAGCAGTGGAGGCTGCAGCAAACCTCAGACTATGCCCTCGAATGAAGTTCAACCCTACTGTATCTCATGTGACCACGCAAGGTGAAGAAAACACAGACATGCTTAACAGTGGGGGCTCTTCACTGAATTACCCAGACTAAAATCCTGGATGTGGGACTAGAGGGATGACCTAATCGGTAAAGTGCTTTCTGAACAAGCACAAGGACCTGAGTTCAACGCCCCCATTTTACCTGGAGTAACAGGCCTGTGACCCTAGTGCTAAGAAAACGGATACAGGAGGATCCTTGGATCTTGCTGGTCAGCCAGACTAGCCTTAAAAGTGTGCTCCGGGTTCAGGGAGAGACCCTGTCTCAAAAAATAAGGTGGGGAGCAATTGAGGAAGACACTCAGCATCTAACTCTACCACCCTCTCCATACAAACATATGCATACACACACACAAATAAATGAATAAATAAATAAATAAAAGTCTAGCCATACACACATACACACACACAAATAAATAAATAAATAAATAAATGTCTAGCCATACACACACACACACACACACACACACACACACACACACACAGACAGAGAGAGAGAGAGAGAGAGAGAGAGAGAGAGAGAGATAAAAAAATTGTAGCCTTGTCATTGTCATTTACAAACAACAGTAACCAGGGTGCAATGACTAAACTCATTGTACCTCTGTTTTTTTTTTGCATTTTAGCATGGATATGATTGTCATGACAAATTTAGATTTTTGCCTCATATTGGAAAATGAATCTGTTAGTTACTTCGATTGCTTGCAAATTCACTCCTAGGTGAGAGCATGCCTTTAGCAGTGTTCTTAATTACACATCTGTCTGCACAAATTCTTTCTAGGTTTAATTATTTAGAACTAGGGTATATGTGGTCAAGGTGAAATGGACACATGAATTTTCCATGAGCCTTCCCTCTGGTGTAGTGGCTTTTGATTGGTCACACTCACCCAAAAGCTGTTCTCGACCCTGGACTCATTGAAGTCATTAAAAATATGAGCCAAGGGATGATGAGAGGGCTAGATGGGTAAAGGCACTTGCTGTCAAGCCTGATGATCTGAGTTCGATGCCTGGGTGCTATATGATGGAATGAGAGGACTGACGCTTGAAAGCTGTCCTCTGACCAACTTTCACATGTTCATACACACACAATGCACATGTATGTGTACACCCATGAGTGTGTAATAGAGAATTTTAAAATAATTAAATAATTAATTAAAACATGGGCCATATTAGTTCTCTACTTGTGTGGCTTCCCAATTCCCTCAAGGTAAATTTTAATATTAATAAGCGAAGGCAAATGGCTTGCAAGTGCCCCCCCGGAGCTCACCCTGCCTCCCATATACTTTCCTGGCTTCTCAGACATCACTTCCTTCGCCTTCTGTTCAGCCTCACTGTACTTCTTGATAGATCTGGTGCCTCCAAGACAATGCTCCTGCCTCCTGGCCTCCCAGCACCTTTCTCTATAGATTCCCGTGAGCCTCCTGGTTGTGTGTGCTGCCTATCCACATTTCTTAGGAAAGGGGTCTTAGCTAAGAAATCACAAGGAGAGAGGACACAGAAGGCCCATCCGGATGGCTGTCATACAGAGGACCAGCATTATGTGGCTTTCCATAGACCATGCCACCCTCCCCTCATTCAAGTGAGAAGATGCCTGTACACCTTCTATGAAGCAGATTCTCCCCAAGCCTCCATATAAAAAGAAGAGCTATTCCAGAGGTAGCCAGTGGGAAATTGCATCAGAGGTTGAAGACCTGAATAGATGGGCGATGTCTAAAACTGTGCTATATCTTCTTGCTTATCCAAGTCAGTAGGAATGAGAAATCTATAGACTTGATTCCCTGCTCATAAAGATCAGGAGAACTGAGCTCTCTTGGAGAGACAGAAATGATCTTCAAGCCTCCCTCATTGGTCTATCTTCTCCATAAAAGGAAAACAATAGGAAAGTGAGTTGGGTTTCCATTGCTGGAATTAACAATCCCATTTTAAAAGAACACAACCCAGTTATTATAATTATAAGCTATAAGCCTAGATTGGTCAGATCTAACAGTATTCTAACATGCCCCAACCATGAGACCCCTTGCTACTTGTGGTTTCTTCTGGCCACATGGTTCTGGTCCATCATGGTTTCTTCCTCCTCTCCTTACCCTCTGGTTCCCTTCTGCCTCTCTACCTGACCCCACTCTCAAACCTCCAGTCCCAAGTTTCCCCTCCACTGCTCAATCACAGGCGCTTGCCTTTATTGACCAGTTAAAATGGGGAGAAGTTTCACATGGGATCCCTTGAGTAGGTAGGTGATGGGCTGCTCATCAGGGCAACCCCTCTTAAGGAGGTAGAATTAACATCAGAATACAAACAGCATCAGGACAACCCACAACTGGTTTCTTGGGAAGTTTGGCTGGAACAAGAACAGGCTGTGGGTAGGTAAGAAGGCCCAGCTAATGAGGATTGTGAACTTGCCTCTAAGACCCACAAACTCTACCTAACCGAAGCTTGAGTTGAATGACCATGATCATATCATAAACCATCAAGAGCTTCAACTTTTTTTTTTTCAGTGAATGAGTCTTTCCTCAGATTTAGGTGGCAGGTGAACTATGGCCTTGCTTCGTGTAGCGTGACCTGGTTCTTGATGGGTCAAGGTTGGACCCATCTACATGATTTGGGGTAATTACATAATGGGGCATGCGTTATTCATCTAATCTCACTAATAGCCTGGGACATGGCAGATTCTTGATAGTAATTCTATTTTAACGAATGAATGTGGTGAATGGCTAAATGAGCACGGGTTTGATTAGAACTTAAATTTATCAAGCTGGGAAGGTAATTCAGTGGGTAAAGCCCTTGCCACAAAGAGTAAAGAACACAACATTCACACGTGAGTCCCAGTATTCCTGTGGCAAGATGGGAGGCAGAGAGAAAAGAGTCTAGCAGCCTGGTGTACGTAGAAGTAAAGAGGGGTTGGGGATTTAGCTCAATGGTAGAGCGCTTGCTAGGGCCCTGGGTTTGGTCCCCAGCTCCGGAAAAAAAAAATAAAAGAAAAAAAAAGAAGAAGTAAAGAGCCCCAGGTGCAAATAATGTAGAAGGCAAGAACCAATACCCAAAGTTGACCTCTGACCTCCACACATTTGCCTTGGCATGTATTGTTGCCTGCACTCTGTCTCTCTGTCTCTTTCTCTCTGTCTCTGTCTCTTTCTCTCTCTGTCTCTCTCTCTGTGTCTCTCTCTCCCTCCCTCCCTCCCTCCCTCTCTCCTCTTCCTCTCCCCCCCTCATCACATGCACACACAAAAATTAAAAATAAAAAGCTCGAAGCTTGAAAGTCCAGTAAAGGAGAAAGAATCAGAGCCCTCATTCCTTTCCTCGGTGTCTCTGATAACAGTCTCCGAGACTCACATGCATGAGTAATGTTCAACAGCTTGCTTTCCTAAGACACTATCTCAGATGTGTCATTTGTCAAATGCTCTGGAGCACAGCGAGCAAGATACACCTGTTGGAACAAGTGTTTATTGATGACTACTCCCTGCTTGTAGCCCAGAGTCAGGTGTCCTATCTTCCAGGCTTCTGATGTCTAGGTTGAAACTTTCTGATCCTCGTCCATCTCTGGGCTGGAAAGTCTCCATTGGACGTCATAGTCTTTCAACTGCAAACAATGCTGGTAATGTAGATTAAACAAAAAAAACACACATATGGACCAGAGCTGCGGTAGGGCAGGTGTTCTACACTGTACATCATCTGAGATGTGTCGATTTAATGTCCACAAAAAAATAATAATAAAATGCCATATGTAGTGGATAGAAGGTTTCTGGTGAGCACGGGTCTGCTGTGAGTTTCTTCCCTGGAAATCCAATATTAGGAAAGAAGAAGCTTTTTGCATCATGACCTAGGCCTGGGAGTCCCCACTAGTACTAAAATGAAGCCTGGAGCTACTCCCTTGCATATCATACTTAGAGTAAACCCGCGTGTATGACGGACCTGCTGTGACTCAAACCCCTGAGTATGGCAGAAAATCTCATTAATTAGACAGTGGTGGATAATTAGTACGCAGCCAGTGGCATGTTCCCCTCTTATATGCTGGAGCTAAAATTAATCAGGGAAATGATAACGAGAGAGTAGGTACGTAATTCTGAATTAGAGTCTTTGCTCATGCAGTGGGGCATTCCTCACTGTTGGTCTTTCATGTCTATCTGTCTTAGAGAATAGCTGCGGAATCTTGATTTTAATTTTAGGGTGACAGACAGAAGCATCTGCCATCATCTCCCAGGGGAAGACCTTTGAGAGAGAGAGAGAGAGAGAGAGAGAGAGAGGTGCTCCTAAACTTAATGAGTGCTGGAGAATGAGATGGGAATCATATTGTGCAGGTTGACTTTTGTCATTAACTTGATACAACCTCTGGTCACCTGGGAAGAGGGCTCCTCAGTTCAAGAGTTGCTTGGGTCAGACTAGCTTGTAGATATTGACAGTAAGAGATTTTCTTGAGTGGGGAGTCTGGAGAGATGGCTCAGAGGTTAAGAGCACTTGTCTGCTCTTCCAGAGGACCTGGGTTCAATTCCCACATGGCAGCTCACCGCTGTCTATAAATCCAGTTCTGGAGGATCTCACACACTAATACAAACCATTTAGGCAAAAACATCAATGCATGTAAAATAAAAATAAATAGTTTTCTTAAAAGACAGTATAAGAGATTCACTAATGATTGATATACAAGATCCCAGCCCATTGTGGGTGGCACCATTCCCTAGAAAGGTGGGTGCTAGCCTGAGTAAAAAAGCTAATTAACATGATACAGTGGGCAAGCCAGCAAACATCAGTCCTCCAAATCCCTGTCCTGACTTCCCTCAATGATGCAGTATAAGCTGAAAGTATAGTCAAAACAAACACATTCCTCCCCAAGTTGCTTTTTGACAGATGGTTTTATCAGAGCCACAGAAAAGAAAATACCTTCTCAAGGACCTACAAGTAAATGCAGAAAAGACAGATTCTGTACATTGAAAAGAAAAGAATTTTAGATGTTGGGAAACCATGTGCTCTGAATCCTAATCAAGACCCATTTGTGGAGTCCTGGGCATCATTGATCATGACTCGTGCTGGCTGGTTTTAACTGTCAAGTTGCCACAACCTAGAGTCACTAGAGAAGAGAGTTTTAGTTGAGGTGTTGTCTAGATTGAATTGGGCTATGTGCATATCTGTGAGATGGCTTGATTGTTAATTGACTTAGCCCACAGTGGGCAGCACCATTCCCTAGGCAGAGAATCCTGAATGGGAGAAAGCTAGATGGGAGCAAGCAAGCAAAGATGGATTCATTTCTCTCTGCTTTTGACTGTTACCTGCTTGAGTTTCTGCCTTCATTCCTTCCACTGACAGAATTCTAAGGCAAATAAACCTTTTTCTCCACTAAGTTGCCTTTGGTCAGGGTGTTTTGTCAAAGAAATGGAAACAAAAACTAGAACACCACCCATAACCCAGGAAGGTGGGCCCAAGGGACTACTTCAGCAGGTATCACTAGCAGGGCAGAGCAATAGTGGGCAGGGAGGCTCCTGTCCAAGGTAATACACAGGCCCTGGGGAAGAACAGAGCAGAAATGCCCAGATTTTGTGTAGACACCCAGTTGGGGAGACACAATGGAAACTCATAAAGAATCCAAAAGGAAAACTTTGCTTCGTTCCTTTTTTTCTTCTTGTTGTGATAAAAATACCTGAAATGAAAAAATGTAATTGGGTTTATTCCAGCTCAGAATTCAAGAGTGCAGTATACCATGGTGTTGAAGGTATAGTCCTTGATCCCATTTAGGACTGAGCACCCTCAGTCCTTTGCTCACATTTCTAGAATACATGCAAAAGTTGTGTCTAGAATGTGTTAAGAATTTAGTTTTGGGGTTGGGGATTTAGCTCAGTGGTAGAGCGCTTGCCTAGCAAGCGCAGGGCCCTGGGTTCGGTCCCCAGCTCCGGAAAAAAGAAAAAAAAAAGAATTTAGTTTTAATCTTTAATTGATCATATTCTGAATATTTATGAAATATTAGTATTGTACAAATTGAGTTCTGAGGAAATGCAGTCATCGTTTTAGTATTGGGTTTGTGGTCACTATGCTGAGTTAACAAGTAAGGATGAGAATGTCGGCTCCCATGGAGATCACTCTGGTCCCATTCTGGTCGCCACCACTACCCCCTACCCCATGGTTCTGTGTTGCAGAAGAAACAGGGATATGAAGAGGTTGGGTAAGGGTTGCAGTATGCATCTAGGCAGCCTGGGTCGGCCTGTCAAACACAGGTAAACACAGCTCTCTCTCTCTCTCAATGAACCTGGAGATGAGGGCAGAGAGAGGGAAGTGAAGCCCTGTGAAATCAGGCTGTTTTCAGAGATAGAAAGGATGCTGTGTTGCTATAGATCAGGAGAGAGAAGCCTGGCTGGCTCTGTGGAACCCATCTAGTCCCCTTTGTACTGGAGCTCAAAGGGGCAGTGTCCTGTTAGCTATGAGGGCCATCATCCCTGCCCCACCGAGGGAAGGCAAGGTAGCAGAGCACACAGAGTGTCTTGTGGCTGTCAGCTGCAGAAGCAGGACCTCTGCAGAAGCAGAGGCTCCTGGCAGGCTGTGTGCCCACTCGAACGGTAACTATGCAACACTTTTATATGTCGCATAAATGACAGGTGGATAGACACCTACCACTCCCTACCCATGAACAGCCTAGGGTACCTACAGCAGGGTCCTGCACATTTCAGACCCCACTGAGGTCTACAGCCAGCAGAATGAAAGCAGCTCGAGGCTGTGTTCTGCTTCTTCAGTAAGGCCCTCTGGCAGGTCTGCAGGACTGTGGGGTGCCAGCTAAGTTTAGAGTTTTCCCGGAATGTTGTCAGAGTGAAAGAGCTTCATGGAAGTGAGGCTTCATGCAGGGCCTCCAGATCCTGTCAGAAGATCCACATGAGCAAAGCTGCCCGGACGCTGAGATGAGAAGAAAGGTGAATGGAGGATGAAAAGAGAGGTGCATAGATCCATAAATGGAACACAGAGCGATGGATGGATAGGCAGATGACAGAGGTGAATAGACAGATAATGGTGATGAATACGCAGATAAGAGACAGAGGAATAAATGATAGACAGATGAGAGAGAGGATAGATGGACAGACAGAAACAGACAGACCCATAGATAATAGATAGATGATAGATAGATAGATAGATAGATTTATAGATAATAGATAGATAGATAGATAGATAGATAATCAAGAGACTATAGGTAGATAGATGATTGACAGGGGATATGTGTGTGTGATAGATATAGATACATATACACATATATAGATGATTGATAGAAGATGGATAGATTGATAAAGAGATGATAGATAGATTAATAGATTATACATAACAGATAGGTAGAAGATTGATAGATAGATGATAGATAGAAGATAGATAGATAGATAGATAGATAGATAGATAGATAGATAGATAGATAGATAGGCAGACAGACAGACAGACAGACAGGCAGAAGACAAAGTGATGGTTGAAAATCTGCATCTTTCGGAACATTGGCCGTACTCCATTATCTGTTAACAAACAGCTGCACGGACAGCTGGAACAAAACATCCCATCTGGGCAGACCATGCATCAGACATTTAACTGGTCTCTGATTGGTCCACTTTGCTGTGGCTTCATCCTCTACTTCCTTCTGAACTGAAACTATGAGGATGTCCCCCCCCCCTTACCCCACAGCACTACGCAGAAGACCAGAGCCTCCATCTGTCTGAAAAGCCCAGAAACACCTTTTTGGGGCCCAGTCAACCTGTTCACCCTCACATCCACGCCTTTGCACAGAGCAGACGGGCCCCAAGTCTGTTCTCCCTGGAGGAAGAACTAGGAAGTCTAATCCGCAGAGTTCAGCTTTGAGTTCAACTCAGACAGTATTCTATAATTTAAGAAATAAATAGGTTCAGCTTGAGTTTAACCTGGCTTGCATTAACTGCTTCGATTCGCCGTGCCTTCCGCGCAGTCATTCCCACGTGGGTCGTTTGGCTGGTTCCACCAATCAGTTGCAGCTCTATTCGTGCGGATTAGCTCAAGTCTTTTAGATTCTCAAGTCTGGATATCAAAAGCAGAAGGACACAGACCCACCCCATCCACACCCCCAAATGCTCACCGTCTACCCTGCCTCATTCTCTTCCATATTACATTCCTGATGAACAGATGGGGGTCACGGGAGAAAGTGGGAGTCGGCTCTGACATGAGCTCAGAGACTCAGCTACACGAACTGTCCCTGACCCTCAGGAAACCAGGGATTCAGGACAGGGAGTTATAGGGAGACAGCAAGATAGTAGGTAGTGGTGGCTCCTTGAATGCTCATGCCTGAGGTAAAGGTATCTTCCTTTTCTGTAGAGAAAAGGTGCAAAAAGGGCACTTGCTCTAAATGTAGGATGTATCCCTGGCCTCTGACAACAGCCCTATGCTGGTGTTAAGGGAAGACAGTTAACCAGCCCAGTCATGACAAGATCTCCGAACCAGCAAAACCTCTGGAATGAGGTAATCTTCTCTTTCACTTGTCAACAGTGCACGCACAGGACAGCCTACAAATGGGAGACTCAATGAAATGCCCATCTTCTGTTTAGCCACACACAGGGACAGGTACTTTGGAAACTCACCTGCTTTCCAGGCTCAATACTGGTAATTTGTGGGTGACAGAGAATTCTGCAATCGAGTGGGAGGGGTGATAAGGACGAGCCTGGGGAAATCCCAGCTTCCCTGGCACTCACTTTTAATGGTCGTGACCTACAGTTTTCTACCCTCATTTAGAGTCTGTCTTTCTGTGGAGGGCAGATCCCCGGTAACAGGAGCAAGCAAGGAACAGCAGTGATCTCCGCAGGGTGTGTGTAGAAACGGGCTGTTTTCCAAGGCTGGCTTTGCTTCCTCGTTTATGACAAACTATGATCATGGGGAAATTTGCCTCTCCCCAAAGAAAGGTGATAGGATTTATCCTGCTCACTACGGATGAGGGATACCTACCTTGGTCTCAGAAAGATACAAGAAGAGCTGAGTGTCTGTTGCATTGAGAGAAGGTCCCCATCCAAGGGGACAGCCCTGCCACTCAGCTCCAAGAATAGTCCCAGATGCCAGTCTCTGCTGGTCTGCTGAATGTCAGTGCTGGCAGCTCTACAAAGAGAGACCTGAAACCCAGATTTGCAGGCACACTCTCCCAGCTTCTAAATGATAGGCATAGATGCCTACTGAAGATAAGACAAACCGCATGAGTGCATCTGATTCAGAGGCTGTCAACACTCAACCTCAAACTTAAACAACACAACAGAAAGCTGAGCACACACCTTCAAGCCCAGGACCCGGAAGGCAGAAGCAGGTGGATCTCTTGTGAGTTTGTAGCCAATCTGGTCTACATAGCAAGTTCCCCGGATGGTCAAGGTTATACAGAGAAACCTAGTCTCAGAACAAACAAAATCCTATAGCCTGTGAGTGCTGATGCTCTAGAGACCAAATCTATCTGGGGTGCAGGTTAGAGTAAGTGGAGCCCTTACAAACAGGACAGTGCAAAGAGGGGGAAGGTAGGAAAGGAAGGGAGAGCAACAGGAACAGACAGGAAGGAGCTTGGGAGCTGGGGAGATGGTTCAGTGGTTAAAACACTTGCCATAAAAGTGTTAGGTCTGGGACCCAGATCCCCAGAACCCACATAAATTCCAGACGGATGTGGAAGTTACCTGTAATTCCAGCACTCAAAAGGCAGAGACAGGAGGTCCCCTGGCTCAGTGAATAAGGAGGAGAATGATTGAGAAAAGCACATGGCATCAACCTCAGGCCTCCACAATCGCACGTGTGCACTCGCGCATGTGCACGCGTGCACATACACACACACACACACATTCATGTGCATGCACACACACACTCATGCACATGCACATACACACACAGGAATGCACACACACTCATGTGCATGCATACACACACATGCACATACACATACACATGCATGCATATACACACACATAGAAGCATGAATATACATGTACATGAACACAGACATGCAAACATAAATACACACGTGCATGAACACAGCACAAATGCACACATTCATGAACACACACATGCACCACACATACTCATAGAAAAAAGGTCATCTGGAAATGGCATTTTGGACAGAGTACTGGCTTTGGGGAAAGGACAATGGCAGACAAAAGGTCTCCTTTAGCGGGAACAAGCTATATTCCTGCATGTTCATCTATAACAAGCCCTTACATGGCAGGAGCCCTGGCTCAGCTGGGTGTTAGTGAGCACAATGTCCGTTATTTTGTATGACAAAATGTTCACAGGAGGATTGATAACTGGATGGCTTGGGCTTGTTCTTGGAGCATCTGCTCTTTGAAGCCACCTAACACGTAAAGAATGCTAACTTAGCTCTAAGGTGAGAGAAAAAGTGTCCCCCAATTCCCTCTTCTCTGCTATGCCATAAGCAGCTTGGGTAGAGGCATTCATAGACTACCACACCAGTCATGAGAAAGAATAGGTTTACTAAGCTGGGGAAATGGCACAGTGGTTCAGGGCACTTGTTCTTGCAGAGGACCCATGCTCTACAACCAGCACTCCCATGATGGCTCACAATCATCTACAACTCAGATACCAGGGATCCAATGCCCTCTTCTGACATCTCAGGGCACCGTGCATGCCTCTGGTATACATGCAAACATGCAGGCAAAGCACACATGAAATAAATAAATCTTACTGTAATTTTTTAAAAGATAGGAGTGTTCCTTGGGAGTCCCCTAGGCTTTGGTGAGATTTGTTTCAATGACCCATTGGACAATCTAATTCTCTTGATTCATGATTAATTTTATGAGTTAGTTTGACTAGTTAGTCAAACTAGTTAGTTGGATATTATTCCAGAAGTTTCCCAGCTAGTTAGATATTATTCCAGAAGTTTCTATAATGGTCTGTCTTTAAACACAATTCATATTTAAATCAGTATACTGTAGAATACTTCAATTAAACTTATCCCCTTCTAGTTTCATGTAAATGAGACTCAAGCTATAATATTTATTTATTAGGCTCTGAGCAATTACTGGGGAATGACTCCTAATCTAAATCTCTAACACTACTTTGACTGCTACCCCAACTATGTTCCCCAAATACTTGCTGTGTGTTAATTCACTGGGTTATTTCCTGGGGAGGCATTTCACCCTGGCACATGCTGCTGGTCCATCACAACTAACAGAGACCTCACATTCTCTCCATTTTCTCTTTCTTCAGGCTCCTCCTTCCTCTCTCCCTCTCTCCTTCTCCTCGTGGTCCCTACCTGCAACCCCAACTCAAACTCCACCTCTTTCTATCCCCCCTCGTAATTGGCTGTCACTGGTTTTATGTAACCAATCGTTTTAAATTGGAGAGCAAGGTTTATACAACAAAGTCTGGTATATGTGAGGATCTGCTCATCTAGGAGCAACCAGGTCTTGGCATAGAGAATTTAGCATTTGAATACAAGCAGCGCCAGACCAACTGCCTGCTGTATACCTTCAGCCAAGTAGATGACTCCCCTCTCCCAAGAGGCTGTAGACGAACCTGTGAGTGAGACAGGAGACAGAAAGCAGTGGCATAGAGTGGAGGGCATATGTGGGTGCTGGAGAAGAAAGGGGAGCTTTCCAGAAGCGAACCCGAACTGTGTCTTGGAACAGACAATGAAAAATAGCATGAAAATGGTATTTAGTGATAAAGGGATAATTCTGGAGAGAAATCAGAACTAAGTTGGGTTCTGAAGGCACAAACCTATAGTACTGCCCATGTCTGTCCACTGTTGGACCCCTGTCTCCCTGTCTCTTCTTTTGTCCCATATTCTCCATCACACCATGTGGTCCCTCCACTGAACCTCATTAGAGTCTCTCCATCCCACCTACTAAAGGCCTGCATTTCTCTCCCAGTCTTCGGGCATCTGACCCTGTCCAGCCCTGGTCCTTCTATGCTCCTTCTATTACCACAGTCAGACTATCCTAATCTTTCTGTCTCCTGGGTTAATTCCTGACAACTAGGGGATATTCTTTTCCTGTCTCCTGTCCCCCTGTGCTCTCCCCCCATGGTCAGGAAGTACCCCACACTGTCCAGCCAAAACATCGAGTGTCTGACTCAGCAACATCTGAGACCATGCGAGCCCTGAAATGTATCGGTTATCATCAAGAAGGCTTAGCTCACGCCTTTCAAGGATGAGCTCACCATTCAGGAAGTGAGAGGGAAAAGCCTCTCGAATAGGTATTGCACTTGCTCATGGTCCTCTGACATCCCCTCCTAATAGGAAGACCAGCAGAGGTCCGTCCCAGCACCCATTACTCATGATCAATCTGCATGGCATGGCAGGAAATCTGTGGCTGTTTTTTTTTTTTTTTTTTAATCGTAGGCCAAATCATGTGTTCTCTAATTTATAATGGTGACTATGCCCATTTTTCACCCTCTTCAAGTTTCGCTCAGACATCAACTCAAAAACATCCTGAGCCGTTTATCTTACTTAAAAATCCTAATTGCTTTTAAACGTGGCACACTCCCAACCCCTTTGCTCCCATCCAATCCCGCATCCCATTCCTCTCCTCCACCCGACGATGTAAATTATTTATCATTCTGTTGGTTCGCTGTCGCTCATACATCTCAGAGAATACATGTCTCCCAAGAACAACGATGTTGTTTATTTTATTGACTGATGGGACCCATATGGGAGTCCATCTTAGTAGGAGCTCATCAGACCCGCAATAAATACTTGGGTGATTTTAATGAATGAGCGCGCTAACTTTAGAGACTTACGAGTCAGAACGAGATGCTCTTACTTATAAACCAGCTTTAAAGATTTAATGTCATTTTTTCTTCTGTCCCATTAATTCCTCATTTCCTGAAACTTTAAGCTCACTAGTTCTAATTTGACCAAACTAGTGACTTTCAAGAACAGATGCCTCTATGGGGAAGAAATCCCGAAGCTACGCTACATTAACGGGGAGATTCTAACTACAAAGTTCAAACAAAACAATGTAGAGCTGGCCTCCCTGCCACATCTTTCCTCTGTCCTTCTTAATAGAACTTGTTGGGCTGAAATGCACCTCAGTACCTGGGACACCATGTCACAACCATGGCTAGGCAATGCCTGGGATATATGTCAAGGGAAATAGTCCTATTTCTTACACGTGCTTATCAAACTTGGTCCTTGCATCTGTGCTGAGCTTTGGCGGGTCTCAGAAGTTTACTGCTTTTCAATGAAGGTATCAGCCAGCCATAGTGAGCCTCCTGTACTCTGGCGGTCATAGCAGAAGCCTGGAAATGGATTTTAGCTCACTGTAATTAAAAGGCCTCTGGTCTTTGCAGGGTTGTAGGGTAAGGAGTCAGCAGATAGACTGGGTCTGTCGAAATAAATCCCCTCTCTGAAGCAGGGAGGCAAGGCTATGTGTGATCTGCGTGTTCTGGCTTCCCATCCTGGATGCATGGCTTCTTTTTTTTTTTTTTTTCGGAGCTGGGGACCGAACCCAGGGCCTTGCGCTTGCTAGGCAAGCACTCTACCACTGAGCTAAATACCCAACCCCCGATGCATAGCTTCTTTGATGCTTCTTTGATAGCAACATGGAGGAAGGTTCTACTAGCTGTCAGGAGTCAATGTGAAGATTCCCAAGGGCTGGCAATGGGGTCAGGCAGTAGTTGCCTCTCTCTATTCTACAGAAGCAGTCATGCTCTCTCCTGGGTTTTCTAGGGAGTCACAAGACATGTGACTTTCTTTTGGGGATCCAATTGCTTTCTTTGCCTAAGCCTAAAGGGAAAAAAATAAATACAGAGAGAAAAACAACTCTCAAATGATAGTGTTTGGACCCATTCATACACTGAGACTTACACTGTGGCAAAGGATTAGAAGGCACCAGAATCTATTCTCAGGGCAGTCATCCCTCCCAGGAGCTTTTTGGAGTGGGATCATCTCACTGTAAAGGCCTTTCAAAGATGTCTCCTACCATGCAAGATGGTCCCTAAGCTCTCTCAACAAATTCAGTGTTCAGCTGGAGGACCCAGGTCCAGGAGATAACTTCCTAGGAGAGAGCATGACAGGGGCAGGTTACTGAGTCCATAGCCAGATACCACATAGGGTTGCTCAGAGGAATTGACAAGAGACATAAAGAACTCTGCAGGAGATTTGTCTTATAGTCTCGAGAGTCAGCTTTCTGCTGCTATGATAATATAACCAGCATAAACAGATTAAAGGAAGAGAGGTTTATGTGATGCCCTACTTAGCCTCAACTGTCAACATGACACAGTAAATAGTTCTCTGAGGAGGGAATCTCATTTTAGGGACTGCCTGGATCAGACTGGTCTATGGACATGCCTATGGGAGATTGTCATGATTGCCAGTTGATGAATAAGGATGCAGCCCACTGTGGGCGGCATCATTCCCCAGGCAGGTGGGCCTGGGTTCTGTAGGAAAGCTAGCTGAGTATGAGCCTGAGAAAGGGAGTCAGTAAGCACTGTTCCTCCGTGTTTTCTCCTTCAAGTTCCTGCTTGAGCTTTTGCTTTGACTCCCCTCACAGATTGACTGACACCCACAGACTGAGATGGCCCCTTTTTCCTTTGGGTTGTTTGCAGTCAGGCTAGTTTAAAGGAAGTTAGTACCTGTGTATATCATCTGTTGCTTTGGACCTGTTTTGAGGCAGAGCCTGTTGGAAATTGTTAAGAGAGCACATTTTAAAGGTTCTCCTCACAAAACTGGTGGGGATGTCAGATGATATGCAAGAAAATCAGTTTTCTTGAGCCATTCCATAGTATTTACATAATCGTAATATATATGCATATGTGCATAGCAAGACATCGTGGTGTGTGCGATAGATATACGCAACTTGTGTCAGTCCAAAAATAATTAATTTTAAAAAGAAGATTTAAAAAATAAAAGAAGGCGGCTACGGATACCAATTATAAGAAGTTGGGTAGAACGGACACCATTGCGGTTGGTTGCAACGAGAATGTTTGGTGCCCGGTGGGATGCCAAATTGGCTTAGCAGTGGGTAGCCTTGCCCTGCTGTCCTGGCTTCATTTGCACAGTAGGGTGCATGTTTCTGAAGAATCTTCTCAGGTTCTTTTCATTTCAGAATACTTGTCCAAAGCCAGATTAGTGGGACTGGGATGATGTCGCAGTTAGTGAAGTACTTGCCACCCAAGCATGAGACGCTGAGTTCAGGTGCCCAGCATCCATCTGAGAAGCTAGGGTGGCAATCTTTGTCCACAATCTCAGTGCCAGGGGAGACTGCCAGAGACAGGCAGGTTCCTAGTGCTTGCTGGCTAGACAGTCTGGCCGGATTGGCTAGGCACATATACAATAAGAGACTTTGTCTCGGGGTTGGGGATTTAGCTCAGTGGTAGAGCACTTGCCTAGCAAGCGCAAGGCCCTGGGTTCGGTCCCTAGCTCCGAAAAAAAAAAAGAAAAAAAAAAGATATGAACACTTTTAGGGGCTGGGGATTTAGCTCAGTGGTAGAGCGCTTGCCTAGGAAGCGCAAGGCCCTGGGTTCGGTCCCCAGCTCCGAAAAAAAAAAGAACCAAAAAAAAAAAAAAAAAGAGACTTTGTCTCAAAGACTAAACTAGAAAGTAGTGGAGGAAGGGAAGATACCCAATGTCAGCTTCTAGCTTCCACATGCATATGTGTGCACATAAAAGTGTGCTTGCACACACACACAAACACACACACACACACACACACACACACACACACACAGACAAGGTGGTACAGGTCTGTAATCCTAGCTACTCATGACGCTGAGGTAGTGTCTTAGATACTGTTCTATTGCTTTGAAGAGATACCATGACCAAAGCAACTCTTACGAAAGGAAATAGTCAACTGGGGGCTTGCTTACAGTTTCAGAGGACTAGCACCCGATCATCATTATGGGAAGCAGAATGGGCATGGTGCTGGAACAGTAGCTGAGAGCTCATATCCAGATATACAGGCAAAAAGATCTAACTGGCGATGGGATGGGCTTTTGAAACCTCAAAGCCCACCCAGATCGACATAACCTCCTCCAACAAGGCCACACCTCCCACTCCTTCCCAAGTTGTTCAGATATATGACCAAACACTCAGATATAGGAGTTTATGGGAGCCATTCTCATTCAAACTGCCACAGGCAGGAAGATGACGAATTCAAGGCTTACCTTCAGTGAGTTCAAGGCCATCCTGGACAACTTGCTAAGATTCCACCTCAAAATGTTGAAAATATAAAAAGAGCATTGAAGGTGCTGTTCAGCAGTAAGGTGTCTGTCTAGCTGTGCGAGGCTCTGGGTTCAAGCCCCTCGAGAAAAATTAAATAGATTAAAATAAAAATATTTGTAGACAGATGAGGGAGTTGAGGCACATGATATTAAATGCCATTGTCAATATCAAATACACTTATATGGTGGCATCAGAACCCCAGGCTCGTTTCTTCCCACAAGGACAGCATCTGTCCTTCCAGTGCTCCAATTCTTACAGTGATCAAAAAATCTAGTTAGTAGCTAAGGGTGGTCTAATAGAACGTTTCTAAAATATGTATGCATTTCCTTCTTCTTCTGAACCATGACTTAAAATGTCTCCAGAATTCAAACGAATTTGAGCTGGTCTTGCCTTACTTCAGAAAATCTGAAAAAAATGGGGTGTGGGGTAGAGGTTTTCACCCCCTCTTTAGTAAACACAGGTGGGCATGAAGGGAAATGTGGGTGTTGTTTTTGGACAAGGTATTTCCCAAAAGAGCCAATCAAGGCATTGACCACTCATGGAAACCCGGTATGAGCTTGTGTGGTAGTTTATAAATGAGAGGCAACAGCCTGAGACTTAGCTACAAATATATCTTTTAGAGACAAAGGGATTCTCGAGGAGGCTGAGGGAGAAGCTGGCAGAATTGAGCATGAGCAGAAACACAGACCACCAAGGGAGATTGGCTAACAAGATGCAGGAGACAGAAACAGACATTAAAAGATGGTCCACCCCTCGGAGGAGGGCTCCCTAGGCTAGAAATCTCTGGTGGGGAAAAAAAGAAAAAGGCTAGGCTCTGTATTTAAAAAAATCATAGCTGGCTGAAGGCTGACTGAGCTAATATGAAAAATTGCCTACCATTAGGGAGCATCTTGGTTTATAAATTTTAGGGGCAATAAAAGAAACATCGACTGGGAACACGGAGGATCACACCCTCCATCTCTAAAGGAGTTTTTCTTTAAAAAACACTCCATTTGGAAGACTCTCGAGGCGCCAAGCCTTATTGATCTTATTATACCCACAAACCCTTGCGGGGCTTCTTGGTTTGCTGGACACAGTGCAACACACACACAAGTGTTGGGGAGAATTAGATGCTGCTCCAAGCCTCAGGTCCCATCATCTTCTGTTAATCTACAGTTTTCATTGGTCACAGCACCGGGGACAAGTCCCTACTCTATACCTCACCCCTGACCTGTAAGGAATAGTTTTAAAGGAACCAGAGGTTTAATTGATTTATGATTATTTATGACAAGTCAGAACATCATGGACATGATTAAGCACTGGCTGTGGTCCAGCATGACCACCTGCCGGTGACCGCCCTGCAGAGCAAGGGAGGGGACTGCAGGCAGTATACAAACCTTTCTTTGGAAAGCAATATGTAAGCATTTTATTGGATGTGTTAAAAATGTAACAGAACAAAAGTAGGACTGCAAATATTTTGCTTAGAAGCATAAGACTTTTTTAAAAAAGTAATTGATAATAGAATAAATATTCAGAAATGTGTCAAAAATGGTGCATGAAAAATGACTAAGCTGGAGAAAGCTTGAAACAAAAAAATGTATTCCCTCCCTCAGTCATTCATTCATTCATTCATTCATTCATCATTCCTTAAGCCTCCCCCACTCTAAGTGAGCCACCTCCAGATGGTGGAAATACAGAGATAAGCGAACAAAAAATAAGTAAATGAAATAATTTCATATATTCGTACCCTAAGACAGGAGAGAACCATTCTTGAGACTATCTTAAAATCTTCACCTTTTGTTAAAATAAAAATCTTGATTGTTCTGGAAACCCCCAGCGAAAGCCCGAAGGGAAAAATGCATCTCTAGCATCTTTCTTCGAGATGCCCTGCATCAGTCCACAGACATTTGGCGAGCAGCCGTTCTACACTGCCATGCTTCTCGCCATTTTCTTGTCAGTCTGGATAGTGGATGACTCATCCAGGGCTCAGGTAGCTCTCATCTGAACTCAAAATTAGGCTCTATGATTATTAAAGAGACAACAATGTGCACACCTATCCTGTCTTGTATTGAATGATGTAGCTTAGATCAAACCCTACAGTGTCCTGTGTCCATGTAAAGAAATAGGCATTTGTGGAAGAGTTAGGAATGAGAGATATTCTAGGACCAGCCAATAATTACAGACAGGAACTGGCTCCTGGAATGCCCCATGGCACACTTGTCTGCTGATGGACAGGCAGCCATGTACATACTCACAGTCAGGCTTTAAAGACCAAGTGTTGGTAGAACTTGTTCAAGAAAGCTACTCCCCATTGGCTGGGGATGTTGGATGGATAGACAATCGCTGTCCTTACTGCATGGGGGACCAAGGCAATGACCTCTTGAGGAATGAGCTCCAGGGCAGTCCCTCTTGTGACCTCTTGGTAATCCTGTTTATTCCAACAAGTCTAATATCCAAGATTTCAATATAGGGCCACCCTGAACCTAGCTTCCATCCCATGTGGGCAGTGAAATGGGCTACAGAATGCTAAATGACCCTGGGATTTAGGGTTGTGTCTGGTGTTAGTGGCGTTTTCAGACTAGTTTGGAAGCTTGCACGGTTCTGTCCCAAGCCTCAGAGCAATGCCCGTTCTTTTCCAAATATCCTTCTGATTTTGTTTGTGTTTTTAATAATCCTCTAGAAACCAGTCAAGCACAGTGCTTTAATGCTCAGCTGCCCATAGCTAACGACTTCATTTGACCTTGGCTAGAGACACTATTGAGCTTGCAGCCCAACCCTCATGTATGCTTGCCAAGGACCAGCTAAACCCCACATACAGCTGGCTCTTCAGACAAACAAGGGTCTCCACTCAGTCACGGAGTCCGCCCACCCTTATTTGCTCTCCCAAATCAATGAGAGTTAAGACAGCCATTAGGCAAACCCTTTTGCACAGAGCTTGTGTTATACTACATAGTTTCCCGACAATGCACTGGGGACTTCGGACTTTAGGATGCCTTGTTTTCAAGTCACAGAGACACATGCCATGAGCCCACTCTCTCAGGGGATTTGTTTTGTGGCCCGTGAAGCCGTTATTAAAACAACGGTTATTTGGAATGGTAGCTCTGAAAATTAAACAGAAGTAGTATGCTTGAAATGGCAGCCAGCAGGGCAAAAGTAGGGGTGGGGATACCCCAGCTTCTCCCTCCTTCTGGTGTAAATTCCTGCCAAGGCTACCCATTGGCTAAACCCCACTGCACCCAGTGGGGAGAGATTGGTCGCTGTCATTAATGCAATCGGCTTCATTAGGAGGCAGTGGACATGGGAGGACAGAGCCTGAGTGGGGAGGGACTGAAGAGGAGCAAGTGGCTATGTCAAAGCTCCTGTAACTCATCATAGTTGCTTTTGAATGTAGAAGGAAGGAGTAAAGCGCAGAGCTCAAAGCGCTTACCTGCTACAGAGGCTCTGCGTTGGTACCTGTGACTGTCTCATCAGCTCGGCACCGAAAACAACCGTATCTACTATTAGTCGGAACTCATCTCAGAAGAACACATCTAGAACGTATCTAGAATCGTTCATCCTTGCCCTCCAATGTCCCTTGGCAAGGGAGGTTAGAAGGTCAGTCATAGAACCCAATGGCAAAGATCCCTTGCTGCTATGGCTGCTTGCAGACATAAGGGGGCGCTGGTGAGAAGCCCTGTGCGGCTCAGTCGCCACTAGTCTGGTTGGTGTTGGCTCAGAAACATAGGAACACTCACCCCATCAAATGTCTACTGACTGCCTTGACAAGATCTCATAGGCTAGGTGACATAAACATCATTGTCCAACCGCTCTGGAGCCTGCAGGTCCCAAACGGGATGGGTCTAGAGAGGCCCTCCCTGCCTGGCCAACACAAAGACACCTTGCCACTGTGTCCTCACATGGCCTTTTCTCTCCATCTAGGGACACCAGCTCTCTTGCCTTTCTCTTTCTCTCTAAGGACAACAGTCCATTAGGACCCCACCTGGCTTCCATTCATCCACAGTTCGCTCCTTAAAGTCTCTGAGTCTGTCAGCCTAGAGCATCAACATGCAAAGTAAGAAGCTCGCCCGTTTTTGGCTCTTCTGTCCTTGTGTCAACCCTCCTGACAAGGAACAACTTGACAGAAATTGTTTTGGTTCATGGTTTGAGGGTACAGCCTGTCGTGGTAGGAAAGCGTGGTGGTGAGCGCCTTTTGGCCACATCTGAGTCGATCAGGAAGCAGAGATGAGGGGACACTGGTGCTCAGGTGGCTTTCCTGTTTTTCTTCATTTGGATTCAGTCTGAGTCCCTAGCTCATGGGACAGTGCTGTTCACACTCAGAGTCTGTCTTCCTTCCTTGGGTAATCATCTCTAGAAACTTCCTCTCAGGCTCCCAATGATGTATCCCCCTGGGTAATTCTAATGTCATTCCCGTTGCCAGTGAGAGTGGGGCCAACACAGAAGGGGTACAGTTCAATCTGTGACATCCAGCCATTGTCTCCAAAGCCTGCCACACAACAGAGGCCAAACCCCTTGCTCCTTAGCGAACACCCCAGGCCTTTGTGCTATACTTTATCCCCTAGGATAGACATGAGATGAATCCCACTCTGCAAATCGCTCAACACTTTCCTGAAGTCAAAACCTTTCCTTCCCCAGCAACAATACTGTGTTGTAAGGAAGCCTGCTTTGTTTTTTTAACTCTTGCACTTGGGGACTGACCCTAGGGCCTTGTGCATGTTCAGCAATTGTTATACTCGTGAGCCATACATGTCGCAGCCCTTGAGGACTTGCTGTCAGGAGACCACTAAATTCCTACTGGTCCTTCCCCTCAGGACAGAAGACACTTGTTCATGCGACATTTTTAGGCTTCTGTGATTCTGACACGACAAAGTAGGTCAACCTCGGGGGTTGGGGGGGGCGGTGTATGTAGCCGCCGCATCTGGATGTGGAAGAGGCTGGCACACCACAGAGATCCATTTAAATGGCTCATCAACTTAATCACTGCCTAGCCGAGGGACCCAGAGAAAGGCAAAAGCCGTATCAGAGACGACAAGTTCTGGAAAACGCCTAAGTAAATTTATAAAAATGGTTTTCAGATTGTTTTGCTGAGTACAGAGGACAAACCGGAGCCCCCCACCCACCCCCGTGCCTCCATCCCTCAACTCCCCTGTCACTGCTGATATGCATCCTTAACCCTAATGAGAAGCAGGGCTGGGAAGGGGAGGAAGAAAAATGAGCGGCACGCACCACACTCGGTGTGATGGTTCATATTGATGACCAGCCTGGCAGGATGCAGAGTCGCCTAAGAGATGAAACTCTATGCGTATCTATAAGGGAATTGGGTTATATATAAGGTCTATAGGCTGCGCTAGGAAGAATTGCCTTAAATGTGAACTAGAACCATGGCCTGGGGCCCCTGGACTGAATAGAAAGGAGAAATGGCAGAACCACAGACGTGTCTCTCTCTTGATTCCTATCTGTGGACTCCATGTAACTAGGCTCACATGCCTTCCTTTCCAAGATGAACTGCACCCTCCAACTGTGAGCTCGAATAAACCCTCTGTCTTGGTTAGGGTTTCTCTTGCTGTGAAGAGATACCATGACCACAGCAACTCTTACATTTAAGTGGGGCTGCCTTCCAGTTCAGAGGTTCAGTTCAATATCATCATGGCAGGAAGCATGGCAGCGTCCAGGCTGGAGAGGGAGCTGAGAGCTCTACAACTGAATCACCAGGCAGCGGGAAAGTTGATGGGATAAGAGAAGTACCTAAGGGGGGGGGGGTGCCTAAGAAGTGAGGAAAGCCCACTGACAAGTGCCTCTGAGCGGTTTCCAGATCCTGTTAGATCTTGAGGACTCTGACCTATATGCGGTTTAATCCTCTGATGGAGGCGAGGTGTGGCTAGAGCAGTGGATGGCTGTGAACCTGTGGAAGGCAGGGCTTAGTTAGAGGGGGTGGATCCTTATCATTGCGGGCACGTATTAGTTACACTTTGTTAATATGATAAAAATCCAATGGCCAAAAAAGGCAACTTAAAAGAAATGTTCACTTAACTTACAATGTCATAATGGTACAAAACCCATTATGGTGGGGGAACTATGGGGTTAGAAGCAGGAGGCAGAGAGATCACATGTTTCATCAGCATACAGGAAGCAGAAGAGACAGGAAGTGGAAAGAGGCTACACACCCTCAAACACCCCCCACCCACGTGCGCGCGCCCCGTGATAGCCTCCAAGCTAACCGCAAACAGCGCCACCTACTGGGGAACCACATGTTTAACTACCTAAGCTTCTGGGGAACGGTTTTTTTCTTTCAAACGACCACGGAGCACGTTTTCTTGAGGGTTATAACTTTCCCTGTCCCCTTCCTGTTCTTTCCCTCTTCTACTTCCTGGATGTCATGATGTGAGCTGCTTTGTCGCAACCCCCAAAACCGTGAACCAAATAAATCTTCCTGTAACTAGTTTTTATTGGGTATGTGATCACAGCAACAATAAAACCAAGTAACACAATGGCCACCCACCAATCCCACCTTTCTTCTTGCTCTCGATAGATGAGGTCCTTCATCCTTTCTTAGAACCATAACTACATGTCTTTTTTGGATCTCAACTCCCATTGTCTTATCATGTTTATATATTCTGTTTGTATTATCCATCCCCTTTATATATTTCCCAGTTTTAGGTTCAGATGCCTTCAAATGAAAGGAAAGGCCTGTGTAAAATATCCCTTCAACTACCGCCCAAGTTCGGGTGCTTCAAAGATCAGTCTTGGGGCTGGAGAGATAGCTCAGTGGTAAAGAACACTTCCTACAGAAAAATCTGAGTTCAGTTCTCAGCACCCACATCAGGCAGCTCACTGTCACGCCATCTTTGGGGAATCTGACGCCCTCTTCTGGCCTCTGTTGGAATTGCACTCACATAACCACACATGCGTACACATAATTAAAAATTTTGAAAGGAGGTTGGGGATTTAGCTCAGTGGTAGAGCGCTTGCCTAGGAAGCGCAAGGCCCTGGGTTCAGTCCTCAGCTCTGAAAAAAAGAACCAAAAAATTTTTTTTGAAAGAAATCATCAGAACTCAACCTCTTGAATATTCCGTGTGTGCTCCTGAAGTGCCTCCAACTCTGTGTTCACAAACAACCTCAGCCCAAAGTCGATTTTATCGCTAGTTAGGGAGCAAAACTGCATCCTCCCTGTGAAAACCAACAGAAGTGGTTTCCACCTACATCTCCCTTCAACTCTCAGCGTCTTATGCGAATCTCATCATCCTCCCTCTTTGAAGATTCTCTTTCCTGGAGCTTCACAACATCCTTTTTCCTGACTGCCCCATCCCCCCACTACCCCCCACCCCCGTCAAGTGGCTCTCTCTCTGTTGACCCAGCTTGGCTGACAGATTCTCCTCAAGAGTTCCAGCTCCATGTCCTCATTCTCATAACAGTGCTTATTCTGCAAGATTTTGTACATATTCATGGAGCTAATGCCCTACCGTATGCAACCCCAAGCCATCTGACAACTCCCTAACCCATGTATGCTCTGACCTCTCATTGTCCACACTGTATATGCTAGCCTTATAACATATGGATAGCTTCCATTCAGAATGTTCAAAGCCACATGTCGGAAGGAAGAGGAGGAACAGGGGAGGTGAGGAAGAGAAAGAGAAAGCAGAGGAGGAAGAGCAAGAGGAGAAGGGAAGGGAGGAGGGAGGAGGGGAAATCTTATTTACCTACCTGTGTTTTCTATTTCGGAAACAAGGAATCATTCTCAGTCCCTCCCTCTTTTTAATTTGCCTTCTACAAATATGTAGGCAGGACATTGAATCAATAAATAAACCCCTGCAGATGATTTTCTCGTGTATATCTCCCCTCCCTCTTTCTAAATCAATCTCTCTCCATCTATCTCTTTCCCTCCCCTTCCCCTCCCCTTCCCCTCCCTCTCCCCTTCCCTCTGTATATCTTTTTAAAACAAGAAATTGAGCTCAGCCCTTTGCACATGCTAGACAAATGTTTTACCGCAGATCTACACCTCAGACCATAATGCCTTTTTATAGCTGCGGGTCTCACATTGCCCAGACTTGGCTCAAATTCGCGGCATAGCCAACGATGATCTTGAACTTCTAAATCTCCTACATCCATTGCCTGAGTGCTGGAATTACAGCATGAATCACTTTGTTTAGTTTTGTATAGTACTGGAGGTTAAACCCGGGGCCTCCTGTCTCTCATGGGTATGCACTGTACCAACTGAGTTCTATCCCCAGCCCAAATCCCTTCCATATCTTAAGTGGCTTTCCCTCCCTTTTTCATCACCATTCTCTTTTTTTTAAGATTTATTTATTTATATATTTAAAGTATATGAGTGCACTGTAGTTGTCTTAGACACAACCATCTTTCTCATTACAGATGGTTGTGAGCAACCATGTGGTTGCTGGGATTTGAACTCAAGACCTGTGGAAGAACAGTCAGTGCTCTTAACCACTCAGTCATCTCTCCAGCCCTCATCACTATTCTCGACCATCATCTTCTTCTACATGAATTCTATACCTCCTCTGTAGCCATTTGGTCCTTCGTGTCACCATCTTCAGATCGCCTTCCTCTCAGTAACCTTTCCCAAAAGTACATGCTTCCCCTCTTCATCTCCCAGCCTCAGAGAGTTTTGGGATCATGAGCTAGAGGGGTTGCTCAGTCATTAAGAGCACCGGCTACTCTCACCAAGTATCCAAGTTCAGTTCCAAGCATCCACATGACAGCTCACAAATGCCTGTAACTCCAGGGGACTTGACACCCTTTTTCCCTTCTGTTGGTACTGTACACATTAGATAGATAGATAGATAGATAGATAGATAGATAGAGATATAGATATATATAATGCTAGCACATAGATAGATAGATAGATAGATAGATAGATAATGCTAGCACACACATACATAGATAGATAGATAGATAGATGATAGATAGATAGATAGATAGATAATGCTAGCACACAGATAGATAGATAGATAGATAGATAGATAGATAGATAGATAGATAGATAGATAATGCTAGCACACACATAGATAGATAGATAGATAGATAGATAGATAGATAGATAGATAGATAGATAGATAGATAGATAGATAAATAGATGGATGGATGGGTGGGAGGGCGGGCAGGCGGGCGGATGGATGGATGGACAGATGGACAGACAGACAGATAGACGTTTAGAAAGAACTTTATGAGTAGGGCCCTACTTCCTCTCTGACTGTATCTTATGTCTCTGTTCTCTCCAATTCTATTTTCCCAGCCTCATGGACTCTGGGTCCACAGTGTGCTATGCCAAGGTTCTGACTCTGCTCACTGGACCCCTCTTCCCCACCAGATATTCTAATAAGTAATGTGACAGCTGCTGGGGGGAAAGCAATGAAATTCCAGGCATCATGCATGGAAAACAGCGATTAATTATGGTCGTCTGAGAAGCTACATTATGTTCTTAATAATCATTACAATCTTAAAATTATGTAGGCATTACAGAGACCAGATGGCTTGGGGTTTTATTTAGAGCTAGCATTCAGTTATGGGGGAAGAACTGATCGCAGCTAATGCATCTTGATGAAATCTACATGTCTTGCTTGCATTTATTAGTTTTGCAATCGCTGTTATTTGCATTGTGTTTGACATCACAGCCCCGATTCATAAAAATAAATCAATGGGCTGGCGCAAATTAATTGATGTGTAAAATCGGTGATTATGACAGCCGTATCAGCATTATATCCATAATGGCGATATTAATGTAAATGGATACAACTCAAGCGCAAAGCTAGATGCGCCTTGGAAAGTGAATCCTATAGAAACAAGGAAGGGGATTGGGAACCCAGGTACGCTGTCAATCACATCCTGAAAAATAGATTTTATCAGGTTGCCATGCAGCCAAGGAGACCTTTGCAGCATTCCAAGGGAATATCGCCTATAAAGCAACAAGCACACAATGGTGCTTTTTGCACTGAGGCATCATGGGTTAAAAGCAGGGGAAACGAGACTCCCATCCTGACCGTTGAAAGTGCATTGCTTCCTGGCATCACAAGATGAGTTACAAACAGCCAGAGCCCAAGCATCTTGCAGTCAGGTGCAAATTGAATGGCATGGGTGCTAGAAAAAAGTGGGATGCAGTATTGGTAAGCTGTGTTGTCAGAAACCCTTCGGTGTAGAAAAGGAAAAGTCCTTGCATTTGTGTACACTGCGTGTGCTGTACCATGTGTCTGTGTGCACATGTGTGGGATTATATATGCTTGTGTATGTAGCAGCTGGAAATTGACGTCTTTGATGGGTCGCCATCTTTTTTTTTTTTTAAGACAATCTTTCATTGAACTTGGAGCTCACCAAATGACTAATCTAGCTTCCCAGTGGGTCCTAAGGAACCTCTCTCCAGTCTCCACCTTCCTCCATCCCACAGTGCTAGGGTTACAGAGACAAGCTACCATGGCTGGCTTTTTATGTGGGTGCCAGGGATCTGAACTCAGATCCTCATGCTTGCGAAGTGAGTGCTTCCTCCAATGAACTATCTAAGCCCCAATATCTGTGTATTCTTGCAAAGAGTTTCCGTTAACAGTTGTAAGGAACTGTGTTTGCATGTGCTTTATAACAAGTGGCGATCAGTGCGAGCTGCACGTGTCTGAAGAGGAAACCCTAGGTGAACTCATGGGCTGCTTGTTCTTTTGTGGTTAGCAATTTGCTCCCTGCCCTTGAGTCTAAAAAGCTGGGAATGAGAAAGTATGATCAAAACCATAGGGATAGTGAGTCTTTTCAGTGGGGTGTGCACGGAGAAATGGGTAGCCATCATTGAACCCTCAGAAACCAGTTGGTGCTTGTGTTTTGAAGCTGAAGTGTTCCCCCAGAGGCTCATGCCTTTGAACATTTGGTTCCCAGCAGGTGGCGATGTTTTGGAATGTTCTGGAATGTTGATAAGATGGACTTTTGCCTACGGAGGTGGATCACTGGGGCCAGGTTTTGATATTTGTAGCTAGCTGGGACTCCACTTCCTGTCTCTGTCGCTCTGTCTCTGTCTCTGTCTCTCTGCTCCTATCTCTATGTTTCTGTCTGTCTATGTGACTATCTCTCTGCCTCTCTCTCAGTCTCTGTCTCTCTCTGCCTCTCTCTTTATCTGTCTCTCATTGCCTCTCTCTGTGTGTCTCCCTGTCCCTGTCTGTCTGTCTGTCTCTGCCTCTCTCTTTGCCTTTTTCTCTTTCTCTCACTGTCTCTGTCTCTGTCTCTCTCTGTCTCTGCCTCTCTCTGTGTGTCTCTCTGTCCCTGTCTGTGTGTCTGTCTGTATGTCTGTGGGTCTGTGTATCTGACTCTCTCTCTCTCACTGTCTCTCTCTGTCTCTGCCTCTCTCTGTGTGTCTCTCTGTCCCTGTCTGTGTGTCTGTCTGTATGTCTGTGGGTCTGTGTATCTGACTCTCTCTCTCTCTCTGTCTCTGTCTCTCTCTCTCTCTCTCTGCCTCTCTCTGTCTCTCTCTGCCTCTCTCTGTCTCTGTCTTTCTCTCTCTCTCTCTCCTCACTGAAGACAGGGTGTGACCCACTCTCTCCCACTTCCCCTCTGGGAAGAAGTGTATCCTCTGAATCCATGAGCCGGAATAAACCCTTCCTCCTTTAAACGACTTCTTACAGGGATTTCTCTTTCTCACAGCAGTGAAAAGGGACTCTAGCACAGCAGCTGAAACCCATCCCAAGTGTCCTTCACAGCGGGCATTCCAAACACCCAGAATTCATACTGACAGACTCTGGATGTCATCTCTAGGGAATCAGGAAGTTCTGGTTGAAAGAAGGGAAAGGCGGAGCTAAGGGAGGAGGAGAGAGGAGAAGAAAGAGAGAAAGAGAGGGAGGAAAGGAGAGAGAGAACAAGTAGATGAGAAAAAAATGGCTTATCATACCTACCATCTGTTCTCAAGCCAGATATAGACACCATGTAAAATATCACAACAATATGATCCTGAGGGAGAAAAAGAATCATTAGAATGAGTCCTAAACTATTATGTTTTATTTATAAATGCACAAACTTCTATCCAATCACCAAATACTTATTAAAGGATGTGAGAGTGCTGAATGTCAAGGCAACAGGACCCCAGAGGAGAGCACGTCTTCCCTACAATCCTGTACATCCTATTATCATGCCGGGTGCGCAGGAGTCAATATTTGTGGATGTAATGAATAAATCAGTGTCATCGCACCCAGCTCCCTAATATAAATTGCGAGCTCTGGGAAGCTCGAGCGCAGCTTCACAGTCCCTGAAAGTAGGCGTGGAGCTGCCCTCCTCAGCTGTGAGTGGCATGAGCCACCCTGGGGTTTCTGCCCTGCCGCACGTGGTCCTTGTCTCTTTCCCTCCTCCCCATGGACCCATGGGATGCCTCACATCTTGAGTGGCCCACCGCCAACCTAGCAAGCCATCCTCAGCTGCCAAGGGTGAGGTCAGAAAATGGCGAGCCTCCGGTTCCGAAACAGGTGCTAGTCGGGAGGCGTCCCCACGCTGCCTTCAGCGTTTAACCCTAACCCTGTTCGTTGTCTTGACCGTCAAACGGTCGCCTTTACTCCACACCAATACGCACTGCTCACGGGACCGGGAACTGTTAAAACTCTTCCGTTATAACAAGTTTCGCAGATCTGTGTTCAATTGGCCAGATTTAAATGTTGACTGCAAACTTAATCATAATTTTCTAAACCTAAAATTCAAAGCTCGAGCCTCATCTGTCTTTATAAAGACTTTAAACACTTTAAGGAGCAGGCAAAACACACAATAAACGAAGAGCTTTAAACCGGCCTATGAACTCCCACGGAGCAACGCGAACAGCGCTCTCCCGATATGAAGGCCTAAGTCATCTCCAGGTTCTCTTTCATCTCTTCTGTGACATTGTCCGCCAAACCAGAGGAGCAGAGCTAACATCGTGAAGTTGGAGGAAAACACTCACTAAGCCAATGGAGACTGTAGAAAGAGCAGTGGCAGAGGATTTGGGGGTGACTCCCAAGGATCCCACACAAGTCTACATGTGGTTGCATAAGGATTTGTTGTATCATCATGTGATAGATGATGCTGTCAATTTGAACATCAAGAAGTGGACCTCAGGGTATGCCTGTGGGGGGATTATCTTGATGATAGCGATTTCGGTGAGACTCTGGCCACTGTGGGCGGCACCATCCTCTGGATGGAATCTTTGACCGTGTACATAGAAAAAGGTAACTGAACAGCAGTATGCATTCACACCTCTCTTCCTGACTACAGATGTGACCAGCTGCTTCAAATTCCTGTTGCCTTGACCCCCTTGTCAGGATGGTTCCTACCCTTGAACTGTGAGTCAGGCAAACAAAAAACAAGCCAACCAATTACCTGCCTTAAATTTCTTTTATCACGGTGTCTTATCACACCATCAGGAAAAGAAACCAAGACAGTTATACTTTGAGCACTATATAAGACTGGAGTTCTGCAAGCAACAAGGACCTGAGTTCGATTCCCCAGAGCCTATGTGGAAATGCACAGGATGGTAGTGTGCACTTGTAATGCCCGCACTGGGGAGTCTGAGGCAGGGGGATCTCCCTGTGCACTGGCCACCCAGTCTAGCTTAACTGGTGACCTCTGGGCGGATGAAAAACTCTGTCTCAAGGATAGGGCAGAGCCATTAGGATGTCTCAGCAGGTAAAGACACTTGTCTCCAACCCTGCTGACCTGAGTTTGGTCCCCAAGACCCCACACCACACAGCAGAAGGTGAAAAACGATTCCTGCAGTTTGTCCCCTGACTTTCACACATACACTGTGGCATTAATTGCGCCACAAATTAAGGAATAAGGAGTTAGTTAAGTACAAGAAAGATGGCATCGTGAGGAAGACATCTGAGGGCGTCATCTGTCTCTCAAATGTATGCACACCCACATGTGTGTGTGCACTGGTGCACGCACATGAACACACATGTGTGCATTCACACACATACACACACACACACACACACACACACACACACCGACTTGGTTTGTGGTGTTGTTACTTCCTTCCCCACGGCTGCTCCCACCGTTTTCTTATGCAAACTAGAAAAGGGTCTTGTCATCTAGTTCAAAAGCATGATCTAAGCATGGCATTTTTTTTAAAGAGGCCATCTGATTTCTCTTGGCCAGATGAATGAATGATGACCTGCATGGCAGCAGAATGGTATTTCCAGCTACCCATGTTGACCTGGAGATTGAGAGGGACCTCAGAGACAAGGGTCCAGCTTGCCTGTGGCTGCCGCAGGTTCCCCGGCAACAAAGCTAGTGGTTGTTTTTCTTCTTCTGTACATTGGAGATGATGATCTTTCCCCCCCTGGGGGCAGTTCTTTTTTTCTTATTTCTTTTTTAATTACATTTTTTATTTACATTTTGAATGTAATCCCATTTCCTGGTTTCCCCTCCAGAAACCCAATATCCCACCTCCACGCCCTGCTTCTATGAGGGTGCTCCCTCACCCTCCCTCCTCCCCGCCCTGACATTGCCTTACACTGGGACATTGAGCCTTGATAGGACCAAGGACCTCTCCTCCCATTGATGCCCTACAAGGCCATCCTCTGCTACATATGTGGATGGAGCCATAGATCCATCCCTGTGTTCTCTTGGAATGGTGGTTTCCTCCCTGGGAGCTCTGGAGGGTCTGGTTGGTTGATGCTGTGTTCTTCTTATGGGGTCGCAAACCCCTTAAGCTACTTCACTCCTTTCTCTAACTCCTCCGTTGGGGACCCTGTTCTCAGTTCAATGGTTGACCGTGAGTATCCGCCTCTGTATTTATAAGGCTCTGGCAGAACCTCTCAGCAGACAGCTATATCAGGCTCCTGTCAGCATGCACTCCTTGGCATCCACAATATTGTCTGGGTTTAGTGGCGGTATATGGGATGCATCCCCACGTGGGGCAGTCTCTGGGAGACAATAATCTTTAAAGTCATCCAGATGGTACGTGGTCCTAAAACTAAAAGAAAAAGCAAAATCCAGGGCTAGAGAGATGGCTCTGTGGTTAGGAGCACTTATTGCTCTTACAGAATCCCTGGGTTTGAACCCTACCACCCACACGACAGGACACAACCATCTGTAACTCCAGTTTCAAAGGATACAGTGCCCTCTTCTGGCCTATGAAGGTACTGTAAGCATGTGATATACAGACAAACATGCAGGCCAAACACCTACACATACATATATACTGTGTGTGTTTGTGTGTGTGTGTGTGTGTGTGTGTGTGTGTGTGTGTGTTTTCTTTAAAGTACAACAGGAGAGGAGCCCAAATGTCTCATAATGGATGAAGAGACAGACCCCGTTGCAGTCAGGCAAAAGGGTGAAGAGCTGTGGGGACCCTCAGTGTTGGGAGCGGTTCCTAACCGCTGGTTTGTCTCCAGCCAGACGAAGTCATGAAGAAAAGGAGTCTGTGGTGGGGTTCTATCCCTGTGGGCACTTTCTGTGAGTTTTCTTTTAATAGCTGAGTCTTCTGGGAACGGTGTTGTCCACCCATGCAGGGTACCTCTGTTCAAACTCTTTTTTTTTTAACTCTTATTTTAAAATTAATATTCCAACTCAACGGTTTCTGTAAAGCTTTTTTATATATCTTTCATTTGGGGTGACTCACCCCTCCCCCTCCTCTCCCTCATCCCCGGCTCTGATCCCTGCTTAATCTTTGAACCCTGTGTTCCCGCCTCCTCTTCCATATTGCATGAGTTCCACTAGCCCTCTAATTAAATTTTTAATCAGGTTGTGTTCTAGTAATTTCCATATGGCACCCTTCCTTTAGGCTAGCCCTCCTTCCTCCTCATCCCCCGCCCCTGCTCCTGCAACATGTTATTTTAATGTGAGAGAATTTGCAAAGGGAAAAAGATTACATATCTTAGTTCTTAGTTGTATATAGGGGGAACAACAGGATGTTTTGACCTATATGCATCATATGTGTGTGTTTCAAAATGATTGCTACTATAAAGCAAAATTCATATCTACTACTACCAAAAGCTTCTTTGTGTGTGTGTGTGTTTCTGTGTATGTCTGTAGTGTGTGTGCATGTCTCTGTGTATGTCTGTGTGTGTCTGTGATATGTGAGCATGTGATATATATATACATATATATGTATATATATATATATATATATATATATATATATAGTGTGTGTATAGTATATGTGTCCATGTCTATGATATGTGTATGTGGTGTATGTGTCTGTGGTAAGTATGTGTGTCTATGTCTCTATATGTCTATATATTTGTGTGTATGGTGTGTGTGTTTATAGTATGTGTGTCAATGATGTATGTGTCTGTGTCTATGATGTATGTGTGGTATGAATATGTGTGTGTGTCTGGTGTTTGTGTGTGTCTGTGTGTGTCTATGTTTCTGTATGTCTATGTATTTGTGTGTGTGTGTGTGTTTATGGAGTGTGTGTCTGTGTGTGTCTCTCTGTATGTGTCTTGGTGTATGTGTCTGTGTCTATGATATATGTGTGTGCTGTGTGTGTCTGTGGTGCATGTGTGAGTGCCTGTGTGTGTGGTGTATATCTGTGGCATGTACATGTGTGTGTCTGTGTGTCTCAGTGTCTCTGTGTGTGTCTATGTGTATGTAGCAACTAAAATCTTTCAGTAAACACTTTAAGTACAGAAAGCAATTGATTTATTGTGGTGACAATGGCTATAAGCCTGCACAGTTAACAAAATTAACCAAACTGCACTCTTAAAGTCAAGTCTTGCCACCTGCAAGTAATAACCCAATGGATGAGAAAGAGGAAAGTTCAAGGCTGCTATGAATGTATTAAAGATGCTGAAATAGGGGGCAGGAGATGGCTCAGTGGGTCAAGCACACGGATGAGGACCCAAGCTCATATCCCCAACACTTGTATCAAAACTGGGCTGGTGTAGCAGCCACCTGTAAGATTAGCACCAAACAGGGAGGCAGAGTTGGCACTGCCAGAGCAAGCTCGTGCACCAGACTAACTGAATCAGAGGACTCAGGATCCAGCAAAGGACCCTGCATCGGGAAGATGTCAAGCCATCAGGAAAGACACCCAGTGTCAATCTCTGGTCTCCCTCCACTATATACACACACCTGGATCCACAAAGATACAGGCCCACACACGTATATACACGTGGGAAAAAGAGATGGTGCTATATATGTGCCAATTGTAGTTAATAGCAACACATGTCTCAAAATTACAACGTTAGATTTTAAACATTCCCACCCCCTACACCAAACAAGGGTGTAAAGTAATAGACATGTTAATTATCTTGATTTAATCTTTCTATAATGCATACACATATCAAAACATCACATCAGACCCTATAACTATGTTCAATTACCACAGACTCCAAAAGCGCTAACAGAACAGATCAAATGTTTTAACAAAAAAATTGATAAGCGGGTTTAATAATGCAATCACAAACCTGTGATTTAACCACAGCAGAGCCAGGACACATGAGAACCTCACACTGTACCCCAAAGTTCAATGTCATATGCAAATTTCATTTGTCAAATGAGAAGAAAAATGTTTTAAACAAACAGAAGAGGTGTGTAAAGGCCACAGAGGCCAAAGGTAAGGGTTGCTTCTACTGCTGTGTTGGGTGAGCAGGGTTCAGTCCATCCTGCCTGAACACACATACACACACACACACACGCTCTCACATGTACACACTCACAATCACACTCTATATGTGTATAAACTTTCTATTTTTGAATTCAAAAATTTTGCATTTATGTGTGCACATAGGAGGTGCATGTGATGTGTGTATGTGTTGGTGTGTGTATGTGTGTGTGTATGTCTATGTGGTATATTGTGCACATGTGTGGGGTGGGGGGTAGTGTGCATGTGTGGTATATGTGTGTTTGTTGGATGTATATGTATGTGTGTGCATGCATGTGTATGTTTATGTGTATATGTGTGGTGTGTATAGTGCATATGTGCATGTGGGGTGTGTATATGTGTGGTATGTGTGTGTGTGTGCTTATAGGGGATATATGTGTGTACATGTGTGTGCATTTGTGTGAGTGTGCATGGGTATAGTAGTGTGGAGATGGTGTATATGTGTGATATGTATGTGTGCATGTGTGTATATTTATGTGTGTGCATATTTGTGTGGTGTATGTTTGCACTGTGTAGGGTTGGTGTCCATGTGTGATATGTGTGTATATGTGTATGTGCGTGTATATGTGTGTGTTTGTGTTTGTGTGTGTGTGTGTGTGTGTGTTGAAGCCCAAGATCAACCCCAAGTGCCATTTATCTTATTTACTTATTGTTGCTGTTATTGTGTGTGTATGTGTATACTCGGTATGAAGATGTGGTCACACATGTGCCTTGTCTTACACATCAAGGTCAGAAAACAACCTTGAGTGTCCGCCCTTGCCTTCCACCTTTCCTGCACACTCCTCGCTCCCTGGACTGTGAGTGTCCATGAATTCTCTCATGTCTGTCACTCAGCTCACATGTGGGGGCAAGCATATCACCATGCCCAGCTTTACACACTCTCAGAGGATTTGAACTAATACTTTCGAAGCTAGCACTTTACCTACTGAGCCATCGCTCTCGTCTCTAAATGTGGGTTCCTTGAAAGAGAAAGAGCACCCTCGACAGACAGACAGACAGGCAGACTTCTTCCTATAGGTTTGAGAGTTAGGTGCCCTTCACCGTGTCCACCTGGATATGGGATTCCTAAGTCCCCACTCTCTGAGGGCCACAGGCTGGTACTGTAAAACCTATTTTTAAATTGTAGGCGGGAAACTGGGAAGGACATGAGATTCGCGCTTAGGCAGATCTGGAGGTCCTGAGGTTAAGGTTGCAATCTGGACTTGTCGTCCTTCAGCAGCCTTGGGAGAGATTGTTGGCGTGGGGAAAAATTAGAGATGCTGTGCGGCAAGCTCCTGTCCTCATATCTCATGGCCCCCTGTCTCTGCTTGGGTGATCAATGGTGGTGTGAAGAGATCCCATTTCTCAGCTTGTTTTTGTTGTTGGTTTTGATTACCAGTTCAAAGATCATAAGCAGCCCTGGCCTGCTTTCTTGTAACCTGCTCCTTCTCCTATATCCCCCAAATAAATAAATATCATGAGATTAGCTTCTTCTTCTAAGTCAAAGGTTACAAATTACTGGTCTTTTCTGTCACATCTGGCCTATGCACGATGCATTTGGCTTTAAAAGCTTTGAGCGATGACCAGTATTTAGAAATTGGAGACTGTTACATTAAAATTCATGTTAAAATTGGATATGTAGCTTTTCTTCGGAAATTGACTGTCTGGCAGGGCTGAGCCCTTTACTGAGAGGTCCCAGCCAGGTCACCTAGCAGTGCTCTTCCGCAGCCAAGGAGAGAATGTTCTGGTTCATCTGGTTCCCACTGATTCATTTGTTTTGTCTTTTGCCCACCGTCATCATTATCACTGTGACCTCTCAAAACTAAAGTTAAATGTTGGGGAAACTTTAGAAATAAAACTTCATCTTAAGCAGAAAGGAGGATTTTTTTTCTGTTTAGAACTCATTCAGACTTCACATGAGGTGGAGAAATAGCTTCGGGAGTAAGAATGCCTGCTAGACCCACATAAGGAGCTGACTTTGAATCCCCAGCAACTATGTAAAAGATGGACATGGGTGTGCATGCCTGTAACCCTATCAATGGAGACTGAACATGGGACAGTCAGGAGCTCTTGATGATGGTGATAATGATGTTCATGATGATGGTCACGATGATGGCCATGATGATGCTCATGATGGCTATGGTGGCAGTAATGTTGGTTGCGATGATGGTGATTGATGGTGATGGTGATGATGGTGGTCATGGTGGTCATGGTGGTCATGATGGTCATGGTGGCAGTAATGTTGGTGGCGATAGTGGTGATTGATGGTGATGGTGATGATGGTGGTGGTGATGATGATGGTCATGATAATGCTTATGATAATGGCCATGATGATGCTCATGATGGCTATGGTGGCAGTAATGTTGGTGGCTATGATGGTGATTGATGGTGATGGTGATGATGGCGGTCATGGTGGTCATGGTGGTCATGATGGTCATGGTGGCAGTAATGTTGGTGGCGATAGTGGTGATTGATGGTGATGGTGGTGGTGATGATGATGGTCATGATAATGCTTCTGATAATGGCCATGATGATGCTCATGATTGCCATGATGGCAGTAATGGTGGTGGTGATGATGGTGATGGTAGTCATGATGGTGATGGTGGTCATGACGATGGTCATGATGATCATGGCGGTGGTAATGATGATGGTTATGATGGTGGTGATAATGGCCGTGATGGTAATGATGGTGGTCATGATGATGATTATAACAGTGACGGTGATGATGGCCATGCTAGTGATGATCATGGTTATAAAGATGGCGATGACGTTAGAGATGATAATAGTAATAAAGATAGTGATGATGCTGATTATGATAATGGTTGATTTTTGTTAAATACAAACCGTGGACCTTTAGAGTGGCTTCAGAAGACTTCCTTTTTCTTATTATGTCAAATGATTGCAGTGACTTTTCCTCCCTTTAGTGGCTTTTAAATTATTTATTATGAATAAAACATGATAATTGTGGGTAGGATAAAACTTTGAACTCAACTCCTTTGTCAACAGAGGATAATTGCTTAGTCCTGACGTGTCTCTGCAGACTTGGTGTCAACAGGTGAAGATGACAACATTTTAAAATCACTCTGAAGCAGCATAGCTCAACATGTGGTGTGTGTGCGCGCGTGTGTGTGTGTGTGCATGCATGTGCATATGAGCGTGTAGGTTGCACACACAGGCACGTGTGCTCTGAAAAATTCAGCATGGTATTAAGAAAACATGTGATCTTAATTTTGGATTTAATTTAATGTTTCCCAGAGCTAAGGGGTATGTTTTGGTAGAAATTTAATTATTAGAATGAGTTCCCAGGGCCTAATGGCTTTCTCTGAAACTCTGAAGCCAGAGAGAGCAGACTGGGCTTGAAGCAGGAGGCTGGCCATTCTGAATGTTGGGCAATTTGATTTTTTGCGATTGCTTTTTCATGCGTTACTCAACATATCTTTGTGTGGCTCAGGCTCCCATTGCCCGACTGAATCACAGTCTCTGCGTGAGAGCCAGAGAGATGGCTCTCTGGGTAAAGTCACTTGCTGCTAAGTCTGACAAATTGAGTTCAGCCCCTGGGACCTACCCAGTGGGAAGGAGAGAGTTGACTCCAGCCGGTCGTCCTCTGGCCTCCATATGCATGTCGCAGCACCCTCACACACAAAAAGGAATAAAATATAAGACAAAAACAAGTCTCCGAATAGGTGCTGGCAGTGGAAGGCTCCCCATGTGGTTTTACTGGGCAAAGAGCCACGTGTTATGAACTCAGCCATAACACAATCTTTTTAGCTAGATTGTGGACTGGCTCTATGCTCTGTGTAACACGTGGCTGCCACTGTGTTCATTTCTAGAATATGCAGTCTGTTTGCTGATAATATTTACCTAGGGCTGCTTCTCACGGGCGTGGCATCCTCAGAAAGCACCTCATGTGAGGGAGCAGCTTCGCTCTCCAATTTCCACCCATTTCACATCTATCAGTGGCACACTTTGAATGGTTGTGTTTCTTTAGTGTGTTTTTTGTTTTCATCTCATTTCTTAGAATATGAGTTTTTCTAACTGCTATGTCTCACGTGTATAAGAGGGTCTAGAAGGTGCTTGTGCCTGGTAGCCTCCCTAGGAGGCAGCCTGGGCTAAAGGTCAGCATGCAGGACTGTCATCACAGACAAAGACCCGCAAGCATTTCTCAGAGATCTCCCTAGTTAATTGATGGCACCGACCCTTGACAATCCTATTCTGATTGCCCACTAGGTGCAGGCTCCCTTCTGTTCAAGTTGCTCCAGAGGGCTGTCACAGCAGGCGGGGATGTCTTCCAGCACCCTTCTCTGCAGATAAGGCTTGCCACCTTCCCCCTCAGAGACAGAGAAGTGGAGGCATAACGTAATGGCTGATATAACACACAATAACAATCTCAGAAAACCTATCTGTCACTAAAATTCCTCCCCAGTCAGATAGTGGGTATAAACACTATCTACCCGCTCCTTACAAAGAACAAACCACATTCCAAAATATAATTCCACCAAGTTCACCCTGGAGAACCAATGAGTTTATTAGGCTAACTTCCAGAGTATGGGTGAGGGGCTACAAGCAGAAACATGAGTGACCCCCCCCCCAAACAAAGCAGCCACACTGGAACATCTCCACCCAGCATGGCTGATGGCTTCCCTATAGCTACATATATGAAGCTTCTTCCCCTGATCTTCCCAAAAATATGTATTCAAGCCCCTTCCCTAGACAAAAGCCACAGGTAATTAGAGGAGCGTTCCATACAAATGGCTGGGATATCTGGGTATCCAGGGGGCTGGATACTCAAGTGAGAGTCCAGTGACACTTCTCAGCCATCCATTCATGAAGGGTATCAACAGGCCCCAGGTCTCATTATGTTGGGCTCAGACAAGTAGGCACAGCTGATCTCCAGAATGTGACTACAGTTTGCTTCAGAGGATAGACACTGACAACCCGTCTCTTGATTTTCTCCCCCAAAGAAATGGAGTTCTGACTTTGCAGCTTTCAAGTTGATCCTTTAGTTTGGAAATGGACGGCAAGGGACAAGCTTGGGGGCCGGGGAGTACCAAAAGAGTCACGAAGAAAGCAAATGTGACAGCGATGTTCCGCCTGGTCAAGAGCCCTCTAGGGATGCCTCCAGAATGCCCCTTAGAATTAACTGGACACACACTTGGGGTAGATCAGCCCAACAGCGCCTGTCCCCGCTACTCAAAGGCCTCTCAGAATGTTACTCCTCCTCCTCCCTCTCTCTCTTCCAGTGCATATACATTCAGATAGATGAACCGGAAGTGGGCAGCTGTTGTAATTCATGCAGGACTGACCTGGATGTAATACTCAAAGTTACACCTCCCGGGAAAACCTGCAGGCCCAAGTCACCCAAGACATTAGGCATGGTCCGAGCACCATCCCGTAAATACCGAGGTGACAACTGCCCTGAAGTCATAGGGCAATGAAGCGTCCAAATCATTCATCTGCCTGTGGCTGGCACTGCTGATGGCCCCTACCATTAGGAATGGATGGGAGGGGTGACAGAGAGACATACCAGTTCATGCTGTCATCTCTGTCAGCCAGGCATATTCCTGAGGACACTTATGAGCCCCATCTGGTCAAATACCCACCCTAACTTTGCTCGATTCATTCTTCCAGTCTTAGCTCTGAAATACCTTTGTACAGCCCTCTCCTTTCATCCTATCAGAAGCCCGGGAAAAGCTGGGGAGACGTCTTTTAAAATCCTCAACATTTAGCCTAGTCCTAGAGGGTGATTTGGTCCTAGGACCTTCCCATGGCAGATTTTTCTCATTCATTTGTCCAGTTTGCTTTTGTTCATAAATAGCGTGGATGGAAATTTGACTCTTGGGGCATGTCAAGGACCTGCAGGAGGCGCCATCATTAAGTCTCAGATGATACAAGAAAATCAGCGCTGGGCATGCCAGGCTTGCTGTAACTAGAAGGCAAGACGTCTGGCACAGAGAAAAGGGAAAGCTTGGTGGGCACACCATCCTCCAGAAAGGGGCTCTCTGGTGTGGGTGATGGAGATCCCATCCATTGAAGAAATGCTTTCTCCGAAATGCGTCACAGAGGCCCCAGAGCAGATATACTTGCTTATTCCACAATTCCCTCTCTCTCAGAATTCAGATGACAGCCAGGTCCACCGTTCCCTGGTCTTTCTCTAACGGTTGTGCAGAAGTGAACAGGTCATGGAGGCTGCCTATATTTTTTGTTTACATGGCCCTCAGCCGTGGGCGGCCACGTGCCCAGTGTTTCTGGAGATGTGCCATCCTCCTTCTAGTTCTCAGTGTCTTATCATCCCTGTGATCGGTCCGTTAGCATTAATGGCATTTCCCTTCCGTTGTGTAACCGTAAACGCAGATACTCATTAGTAACTGCCTGATGCTAATCACGGGCAGACAAGCTCTTTGTGAACATAAAAACTTCATTGTATCCAGATGGACAGTCATTCCTTGCTGGTTCATTCTATTAGAACCTTCCAAAGAAGGCCCCTGTGCTAGACCGAGGTAGTCAGAACTTATCACTAATCCCTACTAAGTGCACAATCCTGATGACATCATTAGCCCACACTGCTATCCTATCTCCACAATGCTGGCATGGTTTTCTTCTCTGCTTAGAGACAACTCAGCTGAGGATGGGAGCCTTGAGTGGCGTCACACGCAAGATATGTTATCTGTACTAATTAAAGTGAAAGCAGAAAAGGTCCCAAGTAGCTTCTCCCCCAAGTCAGCCACACTCTTGGCTCCTTTTTTGCAATCAACTCTACGGAGTAGGGAGAGGTTCAAGGAAGTAAGACATGCCAACATCATTATGCCAGAAAAAGAAACGGAGACAAAAGGAGGCCAGTGGTAACCCCAATGTTGGGCAGCCACTGAGACATCTTTTTTTTTCTTTTTTCTTTTTTTTTTTGGAGCTGGGGACCGAACCCAGAGCCTTGTGCTTGCTAGGCAAGCGCTCTACCACTAAGCCAAATCCCCAACCCCCGAGACATCTTAATTGGCCAAAGATGCCACCTCACTAAAGGCCATAGACAAGCTATAAATACAATGTATCCTTAAATGTAAAGAGTGTGAGTATTTAATGTTGGGAGATTTAACCGCCTGCTGTTTTGCCTGGGATAATTTTAAAGACGTACCTCAGGGGCCAGGTGTGCCTCGGTTGACAAAGTGGCTACCTAGCACACACGAAGCCCTGGGTTTGACCCCCACACCATATAAACCAGGTATAGTGGTGTAGGCCAGTAGTGAAGCAGAGGCAGGAGGATCAATGATCCAAATCGTCTTCTACATCGGCAGTTCAAAGCCAACCTGAGCCACATGAGATGGTCAAACAGACAGACAAACATCTTCAACAACCTTGACTTGGGCACATTGAGCTGGGACTTGGGGACATTCCTCCACAGAGCTCCTGCCTTACTGGGTAAATGACAGGGTTGCTCTTTGCACTCTGCCTCCAGAGGAGCCTCCCAGTGCAGACAGTGGCTGCCTTACAATGGCATGCCATGGCTGCTTTACGTTGGAACCCAATGCCTGTGTTCATGCCTGGAGTCCCAGCACTCAGGAGGCCCAAGTTCAGGCTGACCTGGGCTACAAAATGAGTCCCAAGCCAAATGACTTTCGGTCTATGAAGGTCATTACTGTCTTAATTAAATGGGACAAAAACCATTAAAAAACATACAGATGACGACAACAATAAGAACAATAAAACCAGGTTTTTATTTTATTTTATTTTTGCATTTTCCAAAATACACTATGTTGGAAACATTTTAAAAGATCTATCTATTTACATTTTATGTGCATGTATGTTCCACCTGGATGTATGTCTGTACATCATGCCTCTGCCTTGCCTATGGAGGCCAGGGGATCAGATCTCCTGAACTGGAGTTACAAGTAACTGTAAGCCGCTGTGTGGATGATATTATCTGCTGAACCAACTCTCCAACTCCCCAGAATTCTTATCTACAAATAATAAAACACAAACTTGGCTGGTTTATGCGGACACTGAGTTATTCAGTTTATTAAAAAGGATAATGAATCCTGCCCCTGCTCGTGGCTCTTTCTGTGCAGTCAGCTCTGGGGAGCGCAGAGAGGTTCAAGGAGTAAGACACACCGGCATCGTTACATCAATAAAAGAGACGGAGACAAAAGGAGGCCGGTGGTAACCCCAGTGTTGTGTAGCCACCGAGACATCCTAATTGGCCGAAGACGTCACTGACCTAAGGCCACAGACAAGCTATGAATATGAAAATGTAACCATATAGGTAAAAAGTATGGATGTTAATTAGGGGACTTAACATCAAATAAAACGATGTCTCAGTGGCTGCACGACACTGGGGTTACCACTGGCCTCCTTCTGCCTCCGTTTCTTTTTCTTCATGTAATGATGTCGACGTGTCTTACTTGCCTGCTTGAACCTCTCCCCATGCCCCAGAGCTTGACTGCACGGAAGGAGCCATGAGTGAAGCAGGACTCATTAGCGTTTTTAATGAATAGACCAGCCACTACGTTGTAAGGCAGCCACTGTCTGCACTGGGAGGCTCCTCTGGAGGCAGAGCACAGAGAGCAACCCTGTCATTTACCCAGTAAGGGAGGAGCTCTGTGGAGGAATGTCCCCAAGTCCCAGCTCAATGTGCCTAAGTCAAGGTTGCTGAAAATGTTTGCTTGCTTGCTTGTTTGTTTGTTTGTTTGACCGTCTCATGTGGCTCAGGTTGGCTTTGAACTGGCAATGTCAAAGATGACTTGAACACCTGATCCTCCTGCCTCCGCTTCACTATTGGTGTGTACCACTACGCCTGGTTTATAGGGTGTAGGGATGAAAGCCAGGGCTTTAAGTATGCTAGACAGCCACTCTGTCAACTGAGGCACTCCTGGCCCTGGTTAATACAGAGGCAGGAGTCAATGCGTCAGGGATGGAACATATATCTCTGGTCATGGTCTCCTCCAACCTGTCACCTAGGCCAAGCCATCAGTGCTTCTGTGGAGCTAGCAAGGGTTGACAATACTCTGGGGTCCTGTACACCAGCCATACCTGTGAGCCATACTCACAGGTAACACTGACCTGGAAAGTGAGTTCTGTTTGGAGTGCATATGTAGATCGTGTTTACTCTTCTTCCTGTGGGTAAGGCTAGCTGTCTTAGCACCGGCGGCGTAGAATCCTCTAGCTCGAAGCAACTGGGGGAGCCAGGCTTTTGTGGAGAGGTTGAGAGGGAGGAAGCTTCCAGAATCAGCTCCCACTTACCTTAGAAGATGAGATCGAGCTGGAGTTTTCAAAAGCAATGGGTGATCTTGCTTTGTATGAAGCCCTGCCATTTAGAAACCCTCTGCGGACATCAAGGATAATGGGTTGGCAGCTTGGCCTTGAGACCCAGCCTCCCACCACACTCAGCGGCAGTTCATACAAGTGGTCTATCACAAGCAGACTCCAAAGCCCGGTGGAGAGGGCTAATGTAGCAGGTGTTGAGCTTTCTTTAGTTGCCATAACAACCTACCACAAACTGAACCAACCAACATTCATTCGCTCGCCGTGATGATGGATGGAAATCGACGGCCAGGTATCCACAGCACTCATCGGGTGGTACCTTCCTGCCTCTTCTGGCTCCTGGGGCTACAGACGCTCCATGACTTGAGGCCTATGTCCCTTCTTCCCTGTTCTCCTGTGGGTCCCTCCAGAAGGATTTTTTTTTAAAGATTTATTTATCTATGTGTATGAGTACACTATCGCTGTCTTCAGACACATCAGAAGAGGGTGCCAAATCCCATTACAGGTGGTTGTGAGCCACCATGTGGTTGCTGGGAATTAACTCAGGACCTCTGGAAGAGCAGTTCATGCTCTTAACCACTGAGCCATCTCTCTGGCCCCCCTGAAGGTTTTTTACATATATGAAAATAGTCTTTCTTTCCCTCTACCATAGCAATTCTGCACAGGGGGCCCTAGGAAAGCTTGTGAGAACACAAGCCCTTCATACAGTGTCCCAGGGACCTCTTGGGCAACTGAGAGAAGGAGCAACCATGGAACCAATAGGAAAGATGCTGTGTTGGTCAGCCTGGCTGTCATTGGCGTGCTCTGCTCTCAGCCTTGGTTGTGACCAGCACTTTCCGATGGCCAGTTTCACTATTATCAGCAATGTTCTAGCAACGGTGGCTCTCAACCTACCTAATGCTGTAACCCTTTAATACAGTTCCTCACATTGTGGTAACCCACCCACCCCAAACCATAAAATTGTCTCCTTGTTCCTTCATAAGTGTAACTTCGCCATTATGAGTTATAATGTAAATATGTGATATGTGGGATATCTGATATGCAAACACCGCAAATAGGGTCGTAGCCCACAGGTAACTCTCTTGGGTAACTTGGCCTTTCCTGGGGAATGTGCTGTTAAAGTTTGTTTCCCCGGGGAGCCATGAACAACAGCTCCCCCTCCTCCTAAGAGGTCAATGGCAAACTGGGAGGTGAATCCATGAGGGTTCATTCTGAGGAATCAAAGCTTTTTATCAAGCTTCCTTCCAGAGCATGAGGTAATGACATGGCAGCCGCAGGGGAAGGTCTATACCCAGCAGGAATGATGGCTGGTCCATGATGGTGGAGCATCTCTCTAATTATCCTTCCTTACCTATACCCTGCATCCCAGCAGTTCTCAACCTGAGGGTCAAACGACCATTTCACAGGGGTCACCTGAGACATCAGAAAACACAGATGTTTACATTGTGATTCATAACAGGAGCGAAACTGCAGCTATGAAGTAGCAATGGAATAATGTTATGGTGGGGGGGGGGTCACCATAACATGAGGAACTGTATTAAAGGGTCTCAGCGTCAGGAATGTTGAGGACTGCTGCTCTAGCCTCTCTTCCAGATCACATGTAATTAGGGCAGAATCAGCTACAACTGGTAGGGAAGGGCAGCTGGATACTCTGGGGGAAGGTCCTGTGATTCAGAGGGTCCTTCTTTCTGTAAGGGAACATCAGGCCCCGCTCTGATGGTCTTTGACGAGCAGGCCCAACTGGACTCCTGAAGGTGGTAGCTATTTATACTGGTCCTACAAAAGAGAACAGGATAGCCCCAGCCTGGGAATCACATGTCAACCTTCTCCATTCTGGATGTACCTGCATGGTCTTTCCACAAGAGGAGCAGAATACCTGCTTGATCCCATTCATAACTGTGTGTAGTCATGAAGCCCAATGCAATGCACACTGGCCAGGTCCCATTGATTCAGAGGCATAGCCACAGGCCCACACTATGCCCTCAGCTCCATTGCCCACAAGAGGTTATTGAAACCTTCTTGGGCTATGTTATTTCCTGCCCTGCCCCCTTCCCTGCCACCACACTGGGCTATATCCCTTCTCAAACCCTTAACCATGTTAAATTCCTTATTCACTTTGTTCCTTGGCAGGTTCTAGACACATCGATAAAGATAACTACCATATATGTCATATATACACATATTAGACAATATGTGTATATATATATATTTTTTAAAGGCTTGTTTTATTTTATGAGTATGGGTGTTTTGCCTGCATGGCTGTCTGTGCACCACACGCATGCAATGCCCATTGAGTCCAGAAGAGGGCATCAGATCCCTGGCCCTGGCAGTTAGCAGCCGCCCTGTAGGCACTAGGAATCAAACCTGGGTCCTGTGCAAGAACAGCAAGTGACCTTAAGTGCAGATCCATCTCTCTAGGCCTGTTATTTCTATAATTTAAGAGAGAATAAAGACCTAACATGTAGGTTTTTAAAATTTTTTATTACATTTTTACTCATTTACGGGGAGACATATATGCTCGCATCTGGAGGTCAGAAGGTAACTTGTAGAAATCACTCTCTTTTTCAAGCATCTGGGTCCTAGGGATGGAACTCCGGATGTGAGATTCTTGAAAGGAGAGGCAAGTGCACTCCAGGTAGCTGTCACCAGTCTATACCACTGCTTTCATCAGCGAAAGCCTGAATGTGAACAGTTAAACTTTCCTGAGTAAATGCTGAGTACAGAAAGCCAGGGACTTCACACCCAGTCCCTCACGAGGTCTTCAAACAGCCTGATGATGCTGTGGTCATCCCCATTTCACAGACAGGGAACTATGGCGGAGAGGTGGTGTGTTCAAACCCACACACCCAGAGAGACAGCAGAACACCTGGACCCAGTGGGACCCACCAATCTAGAGAGTCTCAGGCTATACCCAGTATCCTGTCTCTCCTGACGGTATTTAGTTTTATACTCGTCTGTCAACTTTACAGATTCCAATGCTAACACTGTCCTGGCCCTAATTAAGAGTGCAAAGTGGTTTGTTTTAGTCACATTCTTTTAAAATGAAGAGCATGTGGTCTGGACTTCAGGGGTACGGGAAGTGGACGACTGTGGCTTCCTTTGAGATGGATCATAAAAGCAGATGGATGGAGGGCTGTGAGGCGGACAGATCTGTGACAAAGCAAACACTGCAGGACGTTAATTATAGAAGTAAGGCAGTGGGCGTGAGCGCTCGGTTTCAATTTTCCTCTGATTAGTGCTTTTCATACTAAAATGTTGGTAGAAATAGGTTGGGTGAACCAATCCTAAGGTGAACAGGGACAGGCAGGGTCCGCACCTGGCTCATTCTGCAGATTGAGCATCACTGGGTGTGAGGGAAGAAATAAATCCCCAGACTCCAGACATGGCAGAGGAAACAGGAGAGGTCAGAAAACCTGAGCATCCGTAGGATCTGGGGAAGCCAGATAGAAATCAACCTTGTTGCTGGATGTCATGGCTGCTCCAGCAGGACCAGGGACATCTGGTAAGACAGATAAACACTTTACCAGTGGATGCAGAGAAGAAAATATAGAAATGCACCATATAGAGTCTGCCAGACAGCTGCATCAGCAGAAAGAACTTCATCCCAGAGAAGCTGAGCAAGGGGAGCCCCTGGTGCACTAGTCAAGGAAGGACCCACAATGAGGACTTGATGTTTTCCGATTATCAATGAGAACTGTCTTCCAAACTTCTGTGTGTTTGAGCAGAGTGACCACTGCAGAATTCTAGTGTAAGGGGGCTATGCTCATTATTTTCTAATTCTGTGGTAAAACAACATGACTAAGACAACTTATAGAAGAAAGTATTTAATGTGGGGTTTATGGTTTGAGAGGGTTAGAGTCCATGGCTGAGCAAATGCATGGGGGAGGGAACAGCTGAGAGCCACAAATAGAAGGCTAGAATCTTTTAAAACCTCAAAACCCACCTTCCAAAGACACACCTCCTCCAAGAAGACCACACCTCCTAATCCTTCCCCAAAAGTTCCATTAGCTGTGAACCAAGTATTCAGACATATGAGCCTGTGGGAGCCATTCTTCTTTCTCCCTTTAATGTATTCACTTTACATCCCGATTCCTGCCCCACCCATCCTCCTGGTAGGAGCCATTCTTATTCAAACCATTATCGATTATTCAGGGTCAAGGACAACCTCCTAGTCCTCTTCCATAGAAAGATAGAAAGCATCTATGGTCAAGCCTCCTCTACTCATAGGTCTGGCTGCTACTGAGCCAACATGGACCACTCCCAGTTACCTAGGATGCAGCCAGCTCAAGAGAAGACACTGATGGGCTCTTTAAAGAATGGGCTGTTGTGGGGTTGGGGATTTAGCTCAGCGGTAGAGTGCTTGCCTAGCAAGCGCAAGGCCGTGGGTTCGGTCCTCAGCTCCGGGAAAAAAAAAATGGGCTGTTGTGATGTTGCTTTGTGATGAACACACACAGAGAGGTCAGCATGATGATGGATGAGAGAGGTGAGCTACTGAGAAGTCTTTCACCCATTATCACCCACATGGAGGATAAAGAAGTTTACCTTTCCTGGTCACCTGGCTACAGGAATACACTGTGATCGGCCTGCTAGCCTGATGCTGACAGGTTGAGCAATGACCATGTCTCAGTGACACTTCCTCTGTCCTCCTTTGGTTACTGTGAGGACAGGGACAGGGCAAAAGACACATCATGACCATCATGTGCCCTCTGTGAACACAGGCAGAGGGATGTGTGTGTGGCATGAGGAAATCTTGGTAGAGATCTCCTGATCACAGCCACAGAACTTGGTGGGGACAAACCTACCATAGGAGTGAGACTTCATAAGGACTGTACTTTAGTGGGTAGTGGCACACACGGACAGTCTCTCCCTACAAGGGACTGTCCCTATCCTTCACAGCTTTAGCAAGACCCACCACTCCAGGAGAGAGCAGTGGTTAATGGTACATTAATTGCCAAACACTGAACTGTTTTTCAAGAAAGAGAAATCAGAATTAATCGAAGAATACAGTGCTGGGAAGATGGCTCCCCAGTAGTGCTTGCCTGGTAAGCAAGGGGACCTGAGTTCAATTCCCAGCACCCATGTAAAAGCCAGGCATGGTGTCATAAATCTACATAATCCCAGTGTGGGGAAGTAGAACCAGGAGGCTCCCTGCAGCTCGCTGGCCAGCCAGCCTACCTGAGTCAATGCACCAGGTTGACCTTACCTCAAAAATACAAGATGGAGAGCAATTAACGAAGATATCCGACTTTATCTGTTGACCTCCACACACATGCTCACATGCACGTACAGGCACTTGCTCATATATGTACCTCCACACCTCCACACCCACACAAATACATGTGTGAGAAAGAGAATACATATACACTGATTCACTGATGGCTATTTTTTTTCCTGCTTCTTGACGGTAAGAAAGGTATGGTGAGCATGGGAGGAAATGGATCAGAAACAACCCAGGCAAGGAGCCCCATTGGTCTTCCTAGTTTGCATCCCCAGATCCTTGCTCTTCCAAGACCTGGTCTGATTTTTTCTTCAGTCTGTGAAGCATGCACAGATGCAGAGAGAGACAGAGAGACATAGCAAGACAGAGATGGGGAAGGGAGGGAGAGAGAAAAAGACCACAATAGTCAGAAAGACGTCACAGATTCACTGGAAAGAAGTTCTATCATTTAACCTAGTTCTGAGACCAGCTGAGAATCCAGGATAGAGTTGGGCTCAGCTTTTTACCTGGGCCATCACAAGGTCACTGTAAAGGAGAGGATGAGGTAAGGCAAGGGGCACAATGGTCATGACCATCTTTGGAAAATACAATCTTCTGTATGTATCAATTTGACTGGATCTCAGGGTTGCCTTTCTGGAAAAGGAAGATGGGGTTTTTCCAGTCACAAAGGATCTCTGGGTAGAGCAGTGGAGGTGTCAGTGTCTGACAAGTTAGCTTACTCTGAGCCTCATGTCTTACCTAGAGTAACAGTCATTGATCCATAAGGGAAGACATGGGAAGGAGGACCCTGTTGGCTGTGTGACCAATACCCACTCATTCAGAGTTTCTTGCTGCCTTGTGGAGATGGTCCTGAGATCCAGACTAAGGACCTTCGTGTGGCTAAAATAAACACATGGAAAACACATGTCACTGGTAGGGAAACCCTGTGAATCCTTTGACAGGATCTAAGACATTGTGGTTGTCCCCACTGGTATAAGAATACTACTAGCATCTAGTGTGGAGGCCAGCCTGCTACTTCACAGCCCAAAATGTACCAAGCAGCCCCCTACTCCTGCTGTAACTGCCACCAAGTTCTCTCAACTGGGGCTAGAGCACGGTTGCCAGGGGGTCTATTGCTATTGTGAAAGTGTTCTTCTATCTAAGTTTAGTGAGTAACCATGGGAAGACGATGGCAGCCTCTAGACACATGTCCAGGGATAAGAGAGAACAATCTCTGAGCATATTGTTCCTCCTTCCCCATGAAGGTGCTGAAACTTGCTGGGAATAGCAGGATATCCCGGGCATGTGCTAAAGATTCTAGAGGAACAGCATCTTCTAAAGAAGAGTCTAGCAATGTGAGCAGCTCTTCTCCCTGTGGTCTTTGGGAAGAATGATGTGGCACACAAAGATGAAGCTGTCATGTTCCCTCAAGAAGAGTCTCGCTTGGCCTTGGGGAATATTGGGGATGGACTGTAGTAAGTGGCTATTGGGTGACACTCTGTCCAAGGCTGTCTTTTGGTACATAAGACAGCGGGATATGGCTTGTCTATTTCCAGCAGAGAGAATACTCTCTAGTAACATCCCTTCTGCCAGATCTTTGTTTCCAGGCCCCACTCCTTCTCTTTTCCTTTCATTAGTATTTCTACCCAACACACTTTCTTACTCAACCTCTGTTCCTCAGAGGAGCTCCATGATCTCACCAGGAGGCTAGACTCTAGAGGAAACAGCCTGAATGCAAACCTCCATTCTAAAACATCCTCGCCCATATATTCGAGTTTGAATTCTGTTTTCATTGAAAAAAAGGCAGCAGCATAGGGGAGGAAAGGTTTACATTTCCAGGTTACAGCCCAGTGTTGCAGGGAAGTCGAACTTAAAGAAGCTAGACAGATTGTATCCGTAGTCAGGAGCAGCGAGACAATGAGCCCGTGCTGCCTGCTTACTTCTGTTCATACTCAGTGTAGCTTCCTTCACTCTTACACAGTTGAGATCCCAGCCTAGGGGATGGTGCCGCCCACATTCAGAGTGACACCTCAATTATCAATCAACACACACACACACACACACACACACACACACACACACACACACTAGAGAGAGAGAGAGAGAGAGAGAGAGAGAGAGAGAGAGAGAGAGATCAAGGTGGTGGTAGGATTAGTTTCGTTTCACCTCTACCTTTTCCCTTGGGGTGTATGTGGCTCATTATGTCTTCATTATGCTCATTGTGGCCTTCACACTATATACACATCCCTATGTCTGCACTGACCTTTTTATAAAGATTTCTGTATGATCGAACATAGCCTAGTCACCCATTTAATTTAATTGGTTTCCATATTTTTAGTGTGTGCGTGCATGAGTGCGTGCATGTGTGGTTTGTTCTTATGCGTGAATATGGAGAGACCACAGGTGCTACGACGCACATGAGGTGATCTCAAGGTCAACCTCAGGGATTCGTCCACACCTTGGGATGTGGTCTCGTGCTCTCTGCTGTGCACCCAGGCTGCTCGGCCCTCAAGTTTCTGAGATTTTCCTGTCTCTACCTTCTACCTCACCATAGGGCTATGCTGCTCTGTCCAGGTTTACGTGCATTCTGAGGATTTGAACTCAGGTCCTTGGGCGTTACACACTAAGCTATGTCCCCAGCCCAATTTAATTAGTTCTTAAGGTCACTGGAGATTTAGAACTCAGCATAGAGATCTCAGAACACTTGAATTCCCCGGCTGACTCCATTTTTATTTAGGTGGCATTGCAATGCAGCCCGGGCTCAATTCAAACTTATTGCATAGCTGACAGTGACACTGAACTTCTGATCTTCCTCCCTCTACCTCCTGAGTGCTAGGATCACGTACGTGTGTGCACCACCACACCCCTTTTTTACACAGTTCTGAGAATTAAACACAGAACTTTATGCTAGGCTAGCCCTGTACCTACTGAGTCAATTATCCAGCCCTTCAGCTACACTTCCAGAGGATCCAGGTTCAATTCCCAGCACGCCCTACCCCCAATGGCTCATATCAGTAACTCTTTAACTCCAGTTCCAGAGGCTGAAATAACTTCTGATCTCCGTGGCACCAGGCATACACATGGTGCATAGACATACATGAAGCAACACACACACACACACACACACACACACACACACACACACACACACACACACACGAGAGGGGGAGGGGGAGTTGGTTAGAAAGCTTGGGCTAGAACATGAAACAGATAGCTCCTTCGAGGCCTACTCTCAGTGGCTCGTTTTCTGCAACAGGGCCACAGTTCTAAGGGCCCTACACCCTCCTTAAACAGCGCCACCAGCTGGTAGTCGAGTGTTAAAACAGATGAGCCTAGGGTGTTTTCACATGCAAATCGTATTATTTAGTGAACTTACCCTGAAGAACAGATGGAATAAGGCTTGAGTGCTACACACAGCATCTTGCTTTAGCAAACTTTAAATGTTAGCTGCATCCTTACCTCCACCACCATCACTAAGGATGTTTGTTTTCCTCCCAAGATAAAGACCAATCGCAAGAGGCTACCACCAGCCTGAGGCACTGATGCCAGCCCCTGGTGGAACGTTACTGTTTGCTCAGTTTGAGGGAAGGAAGATGAACATTCATCATCCTTAGCATTTGAAAGAAAGGAAAGGGGAAAGAGAGAAATACCCAGAGAACATAAATTTGGCCACAGATGTGATATTTAGATAAGATTCAAATGCAGCCACCATTTAACCAGAAGAGCTTAGAGCTAGCATTAAATTCACATAAGTGTCAGGATTATGCACACGAGAGTCAGACATATTAGCTTTGTCTCCATCATAGAGCAGGGGAGACTGTCTGGAGGATTATGGAGGGGACTCGAGAGTGTTACTCAATCACTCCTTGACGTCGTCGGCATTGCAAAGTGCTAGTTAATAAATGATTTGACGTGTACCATTAGTTACACTTGAAGGAGAAGTGCTAAAGACTGCCATTCACCTAGGTTGTTGAATGGCTCTGGTTCTTCTCCCAGAAGGGGAAGTCTGTGGGGTTTCCATACCAGGTGCTATGGTCAGAAGGAGAGAGGGGACCTGCTCTTGTCGATTCCAAAAGAAGGAACCCAACGCATGTCTCTGGCCTCCTGTGTGAGGATCCCTGTCCTCTTAGGAACTGAGACTGATATTTTCCCAGCTGACAACTGGCCCAGCTATACCAGGTCTTCCAAAGCTGAGAGAGCACAGGGCAGGCTACTTAGGGCAGTTCTAGTGAGGGACACTCATGTGTATGTGCCCTCTTTCGAGAGGACTTGGGAGACACTAAGGCAAGATTAGGACAGCAGACAAGAAGTGCAACCTGAAGGTTTGAGTCACCATGGCCAGTATGAGTAATGACCATGAGCTTGGTGACTTCAGATACAAGACATGTTCTCTGAAGTCACACTTCTCAGGAGCCTCCTGCAGAAGCTCGCTGTTAAGCTTTGACTGTAAAGTCCTAGTGAATGAGATTCCAGCTGTTTCCTGCCCCAGAAGCAAAAGTTGTTCGCCTTGAGAGACAGGGGATACATTGTTTTCCTACACTGTATTAACGTCTCCAGTATCAATGTGAACCCCAAACTAAAATTTTATAAACCTTAAATACACACAATGAAATATATTGATAAAATGTGAATTTAAAATAAAAGATCAGTCCTGGGAGATGGGTCAGTTGGGAAAGTACATTCTTGGAAAGCATAGGCCTGAATTCAATCCCCCAAACTCCCATTAACAAGCCAGGTACAGCAGTGCACACTGGTAATACCAGTGATGGGGAGGCAGAGATAGGAGGATCCCAGGGGCTGGCTGGCCAGCAAGTTGAGCCTAATTAGTGAGCCCCAGCCCACTGAAAGGTGCTCTCTCGAAGGAAATAGGCTGTCTTCCTGAGAATTCACCTCTCCATAAACATTTTCTAAGTGGATAAAAAGCGTGATTCATACTCACAAATACCTCTAAGATGAATCCAAACCCTCCCAAGCACATAGGCTTAGGAGAGCTGTGTCCAGAAACCAACCACCACAGCCTCCTAGGCAGAAAGAGACACTTGTCACTGGTGTTCACAGCTCATAGCCTGTGATGGTCACACCCGCACTCAGCAGCAACCAAGGCAGAGGCAAGCCCCTGACATCCTGAAGAACCGGAAATCACGATTGAGCAGCTCACTTGACTATCTCAGAGTATAGGACGTGCACTGTACCACATGGGCGTCTTCCGAGAACCACAGACAGATTCTCAAGCCCCCAACCCCACTCATGGCAACTTGTCTTGGCCCTTGACTTAAATAATACCTCAGACACCCACATGTGAGTTCAACCCTGATTCATGGACACAAGATGCCCTGTGCACGGCTCTTGACCCACAGACACGGGACATTGGTTCTGTGCATAGCCCTGCTCCAAAGTCCCCTGACCTTGTTTGCACAACTCTGCCTCACAGACCCTGTAAAGCCTCCTCTCCTGCACCAACACTTGCCCCTGCCTTCTGTCACCTCAAGGAATAAACACTGGGTTAAAGAGCCAAGATGAAGGCGGTTATGTACTCAACACCACACTTGGTGCACCCCAGCCCTCACCTCCTTCAATGCAAAGGCAGGCCCTGTGGCTCTCTCTCTCCCTGGATGAGCTCCAAGTGCCTTTAAATGGGTTGCCTGTTTGTCAGGAAAGCCCTGAGAGTTACATTCAGGAAGGACTCAGTTGCTCTAAAAATTAGTCTTATAAGCAATTCGTCACCGCATCCTTTCTTCCCCTCCCCCTCTCCTTTCTTCTTCCTTCCTTCTTTCCTCATTTCTCCCTTCTCGTCCTCATCTCTTTCCTTCCTGTCTCCCCCTCCCTCATTTTTCCTCATCTGCTTCCTCCTTTCTTCCCCCCCGCCCCCCCCCGCCTCTTGCCTCACATCCTGACCCCTTTCTCTCTTTCAAGGACTCTGATCCTCTGCAAATGCTCAACCTGAAGTATAAATGGAAATCTGGAGAGAGAGAAAGGGCCTTAAATTAAAGACTCCCTGGGCCCTGAAGCAAGGCAAGCTCTGTCCAGACCACAAATTATAATAAGCCAGCCATCGCTAGTCCCACCGGACAATGCAATCAGATTTAAGTACTTTTGCTATTGGCAGACAGTGAAGATGACAAAGTCCTCCTCTGTGGAGTCAGCTGCCCATTTCTTTTCGTTCTTACCAATCGACCTCCCCACTCAGGCTGAGCCTCACAAAAGCCTGTCCCGTGTATCCAGCATCCACACTGCCTCTACAGCAGACAAAAGCACATTCATTAGAAAGGCCTTTGTGATCTCTGCACAACCTACTCATTTCTGTCTGCTTCCCTTCACACCCCTTTAAGAGTTAAAGGTAGGTTTTTCATCCTTTGAGATGGGAAGTAAGAGCCCTGGGCTGAAATGGCACCTCTTGAGGGGGCAGGGAAGACAAAGTCCCTTACTCTTCAACGTGGCCCCGGTGTGTCGAGAATCATCCGTGTCCTTTGGTCTTGGGCTTATCATGTGTGAAGTGCTGCTGATAATTGTACCTGCCTCCTGTGTGGTCCTGAGGCTGAGATGATACTGGGTGAGCACAGCATCCATCCCTGACCTGTATCATAGTCAGTGGTCAGCGGATTCCTCTCACCTGCCTTCCTTTCCCTGTGCCAATGAGTGAAGCACAAGTGAGGGGACCCATTCTCATCCCAGAATTCATCTTCCTGTTCCACTCTGGGTCTACTCTCTATGAGAACAAGTGAGGTGCAAGTCAGCTGGCTCTTGGAAGAATGCATTTTTCCCCTTGTAGTTCTGAAGGCCAAGGATCTGGGCTCAGGAAAGAGGAATCAAGAATCAGTCTGGGATTCTTTAGCTCCCAATCTGACTTGCCCCATTCCTTACCCTCCCTGATCTCCATGCTCGTAGCACAGCCTCCTACCCCCATGGCCCACAGTGTCTGCTCCCTCCCCCTACGTTACCAATATCCTTCTCAAAAGAGCATCTAGAACAGAGCCAAAACCACCCCAAACACTCAAGGCTAGTCCCCACCAACAAAGAGCCTTCACTTTGAGGCTAGAGAGATGGCCCAGGAGTTGAAAGTGCTTACCTTGAGAGTGCGTACCTCTGAGTTTGGATCTCCAGAACCCACATAAATACTAGGTGGGCATGGTAACATGCCTGTGATTTTAGCCTCGGAGGGCAGACACAAGGGATACCCAGAGCAAGCTGCTGGATGAAAATAGCCATTTGGGTGAGTTCTGAATTTGATTTAAGATTCTCTGCCTTAATGATAAGGTGGATGATGGGTCAAGGATGGATTCTTGGCATCAACCTTTGTGTCCCACATGCACATGTATGTATACACACATACACACACACACACACACACACACACACACACACAAAGGGAAAAGTAAATCAACCATCAAATAAATAAATGTATATGACTTTACTTATCAATCCAGTAGATGAAAGATCCTTAGTCACTTTAGCAGGATCTGCTCTGGTAGCAGTTGCTTCATTGAAAGCAACTGCCTGTGCCTGCTTTCCCTCACAGTGATGACTCCCAAACATGGCACTGCCCTGTTCCCTGGTCTGTGGACTGTGATGAAGCTCACCGCCCCGCCCCCGCCCTGCTTCTCTCCCTCCTCCCTCCCAGGTTTCTGACAGATGTGACTATGTCTTCGTCAATGGGAAGGAAATGAAGGGCAAGGTGAACGTGGTTGTCACCATCACCTACCAGCACCTGAGCAGCCCCCTGGAGATGACAGTGTGGGTGCCACGGCTACCCCTGCAGATCGAGGTCTCAGACATGGAGCTAAACCAGATCAAGGGCTGGCGGGTCCCCGTTGTCTCCAACAAAAGGTAGGTGTATATGAATGTGTGCATGTGTGAATCGCACACATGCATGCGTGTGTGCGTGTGTGCGTGTGTGTATGTGTGTGTGTGTATGTGTGTGTGTGTGTGTGTGTTGTGCATTGGGTATCCGCAGCAAAAAGTCATGTCCATGATGGTTAGACTTGAGGAGAGAAGCAGGCAAGTAGCTACTCTTCAGGCAAGAGTAATCACTTTGATTTAGTGGGACCAAGTGCATAGACTCTGTCTCCCAGACACCTGGACCCCAGCCACAAGCACCATCTCTTGAAAGATGAGCCTGGGGAGGAAGTCACGTGGATGAGGCTCAGGATAAAAAGAGAACTAACCGACTTTAGGAAGAAGCAAGGAGCAGATGCTATTCCGCGAGCCAGAGCCGAGGTTCAGAGCTCTCGGCCCCGGTGAGAAGTCTGAATTTTGTCTGCCATAGCGTAGCTGTCACACCCTGAGGTAGAGTTTGGTAGAGAGGTGAGCCTCCCATCATCCATCAGAGGGCCAGATGAGGACTGGGGAGGTAGAGTCACAGTGCTCAGGCTCTCCCTTCTGAATGCCACTGCGGGGATGCCAGTGTATGCAGCCATGTGCTGGAGACATTTCAAGTGTCGGAGTAAGCATGAGCCCTGTCACATAAGGAGAAACTCCTGCAGGCTGTGATAGCAGAGGCGGCGATCTGAGGTCACTTCAGAGGGCCTTATTAGTCTTCACCTTTGAAGTTCACCCCTCTAGACCTGTGACCTCTGGAAGAGGCTATAGCTGGAGGAGAAAGGTGGCAGGTACCACAGACAGTCGGAAGATGGTCCTTGGAGATATTTCTTTGGAAAACTTGGATGCTGCAGGCTAGGGTAGATGGTGGGGTGGATGGTGATGGTGATGGTGATGATGGTGATGATGATGATGATGACGACGATGACGACGACGACGACGACGACAACAACGACGATGACGATGATGATGATGATGATGATGATGCAGTTGGCAGAGAACTAGCCAGGTCTGGTGAATGGTCATCTCAGATAGCTGATGGGCTCCCTGAAAAGTGGGCAGTTGATGTTGAGGTATGGTGGGAATGGGCCAGTGCAACAAGACATCAGACAGTGAGGGGACAGCTGACATCTGTCTGCCTTGATGAGAGTATCTTACTACCCCCACGGTAAACGCTCGCCTCTTTTGGGTGACAACCCAGTCGTATTAGCTGTATATTACTGTATGTCCTGGTTGGCTTTGACTGTTAACTTGACACAGCCAAGAATCATCAGAGTGGAAAACCTCTATTGAGGAATCGCCTGGGTCGGGTTGGTCTACGTGAATGTTTGTAGGGAGTTGTCAATTATTAATTGCTCACTCCAGGCGGCACCATTTACCACACAAGTGGTCGTGGGCTATATAAGAAAGCTAGCCTAGGGACTGGGGATTTAGCTCAGTGGTAGAGCGCTTACCTAGGAAGCACAAGGCCCTGGGTTCGGTCCCCAGCTCCGAAAAAAAGAACCAAAAAAAAAAAAAAAAGAAAGCTAGCCTAAGTCAAAAAGCCAGAAAACAGCGTGGGTCTTTTCTTCAAGTTCTCACTTGAGTCCCTGCCCCAACTTCCCTCAATGATGGATTCTGAACCTGGAAGTGGAAGCCAAACAAACCCTTTCCTCCCAGAGTTGATTTTGGTCAAGAGTGTTTTTTTATCAAAGCAACAGAAAGGAAACCTGAACAGTGTGTGAGGCAGGGCCTTAATTTAAAAACTCAGTATGGCTTGAAGAATGGTGGGTTCAGTCTCTCAGATTCTGCACGGGAGCAGCTGGGTGTGGCTTAATGAAGTCCCAGGAGCTGAGGTCTCAAACGCTGAATTCCGCTAGGGAGGCTCGCACCCATCTGGGGGTTCTTGCAGAGAAGGCTCACTCTGGCATTGTTCCCCGAGCTCCCCTCCTCGATAGCTGCTGATCAGTCGAGACAAGGTGCCTGCCAGGTAGATGTTTCCCTCAGGAAGCTCAGAAGACAGCAACTTGCTTCATCAGAGTGGGCCAGGGACACAGAAGCCCTAGAAGAACCCAAACCACACTGATGTCAGTAGCTTAAAAATCCAGTCATAAAGCGAGGTACTTGGGAAGCTGAGACAGGAGAATTAGCGCCTTGGGTACGTAGTGGGACCTCATATTAAGAAACAAATAAAAGGTCTCGTGAACTCTTGTTGCAGTTCCCAGTTAACCTACTCTCTGATCAAATCAACCCAGAGGTGGCAGTGAATTCCTTGCTACCCAGCCTAAGGTTCTGGGTTCCTAAATGAAAGACCTGTGAGAGCACACACACACACACACACACATGCGCGCGTGCACACACACACACACACACACACACACACACACACACACACACACAAATGACTGGGCCAGTTCTTAAGCTCTATGTGACTAAAACCTCCCCTCCTATAGCCCTGAGTTATTACATTCTAAAAATCTATAGTCCATCTTTGCTCCCCTAGACCCAATTGGGGGACCCCTGAAGCCGCTCTTCTGCTCTTAGGGGATTGGTATGCTCCCTCTTCTGCACCTCTCAGGCCTGGTCCTTCCTTACTCCTTTCCTATCCCCGTCCCAAATCTAAAGTCCTGCCTCTGTCTTCCTGCCCAGCCATTGGCCGCTGACAACTTTACTTACCAATCAGCATCAACACCTAGGGGACAGGGCCCCTCAGCCTCTTATGTGCAGGCATGCAGATTCCCATGTAATCTTGGGAACCCAATTAACATAATACAAGCTTTAGAGCAAATCCACAGCAAACTCTTCCTTCCCAGAACCATTACCTGAATGTAAATCCTTCAAGAGCCTTTGACTCTTGATATCTATTGGCAAGTAATGGCGACTGGGGGCAGAAAGACACTGTCTTCAGTGGTTCGGCCACTGGTTAAGATGCCCAGATTCCTGTAACTTAACTCTCACATTTGTCCCTGGAAGTAATACTAGTGAAAATCACTGGTTCGTCGCCCAAAACAAGAGACACAAAAGTAGAAAGGCTGGTTAATATGAGAAAGAGCGGCAGGGAAAGGGGATGAGAGATGGTAATGGTGGGGATAAGTATGACTGAAATACATCATGCACATGCGTGAAAATGTCCCAATGAAACCCATTATTTTATATCATTAGTATAGAGTGATTAAAATGTTGATGATGGGAGGGCCTATCCAAACACTTTTGAATAGAGATATAAAATGCAATCTGTGCCTAACAAGAGGGGGTGGTAGAGAGTAAAAGCCAGGAGGCCCGGGTCTTTGGGAAGATCTTAACCACTTGTCCTGCACCTCCATTCTGTCCAATCAGAACTCTTGTCACACCAGTGGGTGGTTAAACTCCCTGAATCTTCTGCGCATGCCTGAGCCTTAAGCTGGCCAGAACTCTTTGGAGGGAGACTCCCAAAATGGCGCCCACAAATAAATACTTTTTGACAGGCCAGCTCGGGACAGTGAGGAGGAAGATGATGACGAGAAGAGGGGCCGAGGCTGCACCCTTCAGTACCAACACGCCATGGTGCGAGTCTTGACCCAATTCGTGGCTGAGGCACCTGATCCCGGGGGACACCTGGCCCACCTGCTGGGCTCTGACTGGCAGGTGGACATCACAGAGCTGATCACTGACTTCATGCAGGTGGAGGAGCCCAGGATCGCTAAGCTGCAAGGAGGGCAGATCCTGACTGGCCAGGAGCTGGGCATGACCACTATCCAGGTGAGGCTTTTTGTACTCCTCTCTGCCAGGGGAATTGTTTAACTGTTGTGGCTCAGGGGGCTCACTTTAATGAGGTCACCAACTACCCAGTTTGAGCGTGACATGGAACAAGGGCCCTGAGACACCTCACACAACACATGGGAGACATAGGGCTCCACCTCTTATTGGTCATGTCCCCTAACCATGGCAGGTCTTACTATATTGAGAAGCAAAACCCTAGATAAAAGTTCACCCTGCCTGAATCACAGGACTGGTCAGTTCCTTAATACTGATTGTAGTCACCTGAACCTTCTATCCCTCCACAACTGAGAGTTTTCCCTTGACCTATACACACATGACGACGACGACAACAACGATGATGGTGGTGATGATGACGACGATGAGTGAAAACATTTAATGTTACTTATATCAAATAACTAAGAAGAAAGTTGAAAGACAATGTCAACACCTAAAAGCCCAGGTCTAGATAAGGGTTTGTCTTATCTAGGCTTTAAACACGATTCAAGTACAGAAAGGAATTGTATGGTGACAAAGAGGAAAAGAATGGCCTTCCTATGCAGGCAACATAGAGACTGTGTCAGAAGGGCATCCAGTCCTAAGACCACTTCACTCAGTCCTATGGAGTTCCCAAGTGATAAACTCATTTATTCACATTCTTCTGGGAACTTTCCTCTCATGCTGTCTTAGTTAGGGTTACTGCAGTGAACAGACATCATGACTAAGGCAACTCTTATAAGGGACAACATTTAATTGGGGCTGGCTTACAGGTTCTGAGGTTCAATCCAGTATCATCAAGGCAAGAGCATGGCAGCATCTAGGCAGTCATGATGTGGGAGGAGCTGAGAGTTCTACATTTTGTTCTGAAGGTAGACAGGAGAAGACTGGCTCCCAAGTGGCTAGGAGGAGGCTCTCAAAGCCCACACCCACATGCCACACCTACTCCAACAAGGCCACACCCACTCCAACAAGGCCACACCTACTCCAACAAGGCCACACCTCCAAATAGTGCTGCTCCCTGGGCCAAGTGTATTCACACCACCACACATGCCCACTGCCATTTGAATAGTCAAGACAGACAAACCAAAGGTGACGGTTGGATGAAACATGAGCTCTGGGGACTCTTTGAAAAATTGGTTTGTTGAAATGCTGCCCCCAAACTCACTGGTCCAAAGAGCAAATGAACAAAGAAACAGACCTAATTCACCCAGGAGCACTGAGAATGCATAGAACGTGGAGAAAGCCATGCTCCATGATCACTAGAGGTGTGCAGAGGGAATCGAGACTGAAATATCAATATCAGGTTGGACTCAGAGTGGGTGTGGATGGGGCAGGTATTATACAGGGCAAGTCAAGATTTCAAGATGCCACTGGATCACATGGTTCAGTCTCTCTAAGTGTAGAACTGAAGTCTGATGTATTGGTGAAAGCCTTTACAGTGCCAGCACTAGGGAAGTAGAGACAGAGCTCTACGAGTTCAAGAATAGCCTGGTCTACATAGCAAGCTTCAGGCCAGCCAGGGTTAGACAGTGAGACCCTGGCTCAAAAGAGAAAACATTAACTGTACAAATGAAGGTCCCAGAGCTGGTGATAGATTATAGATGATCTTTGAACCAGGAAGCCCTACGCTCTATTTTGAGGTTTGTTTTTATTTATTTTTATTTTATGTATATGGGTATTTTCCCTGTATGTATGTATGTGCACCATATACATGCCTGGTAGGGCCAAAAGGGGATGTCATCTCCTGAAACTGGAGTTACAGATGTTATAATCCATCACATGGATTCTAGAACTGAACCCAGGTCATCCACAAGATGCTAGTATTCTTAACCACCAAGTCATCACCCCAGCCCTAAGAAGCCCTACTTTATGGTACACGTTGGCTGTCCCATGTGAGATAGAAATAAATATCCAGTTAGGGTGTCATAGTCATGGTTTTCTGGGGGGACATGAAGCTGTTTGGAAGTTGCATATTTTTAAATAAGGGTGTACCTGTAACAGCAGGAATGGCCTGTACTGTGTACAGGAGTCACCGCACTCAAAAGAACAATGACACTAATCCCTCTTGCTGAGAATAAGGGTAGGACACAGTGGCAACTGGAGTTGGTGTGTGGGTATTCGAAGGGTAGCATAGACTCGCTCCATGCTATTATGTGTGGAAGACTGCATCATCACACTTCCATGACTAAGGCTTAGTTTAAGAGGAGGCCTGCTTCTGCTCTCATTGGGGGCTCCCTGTCTCTCACTGTCCCTGCATGCCCTCATTCACGACGTGCGATACATAGAGCGCTGTGACCACCAAGAGCCTCCCTTTGTCATGTTGGCTCTGCCCCTCAGATCCTGTCCCCTCTGTCGGATGCCATCCTTGCCGAGAAGACCATCACAGTGTTGGATGAGAAGGTGACCATCACAGACCTCGGGGTCCAGCTGGTAACAGGACTGTCACTATCCCTGCAGCTCAGCCCTGGGAGCAACAGAGCCATTTTTGCCACTGCAGTGGCTCAGGAACTTCTGCAGAGGCCCAAACAGGTAAGGAAGTGATGCTTAAGACACACATCAGCTGAGACTTACCCCATGTGAGGTCAGCACACAGTAGGTAAGGTCAACTAAACACCAGGTGAGGTCAATATACACCAGAGAAGTCACTCATTAAGTAGACTGTTGTGAAAATTTGTAATCCCAATCAGGGGGTTTCTACCCCGCCTTTGACCATTTAGTTTCTGAATATAAGACACACACAACCTTTATATGTATAAAAAGCCTTAACCAGCACAAGAGCTGGGCAGATATCCACCCTCCTTATTATTAAAATCTACTTTCCTATCTATAACCCCAAGTTATTACTTACTATGTTTCATCTGGGCTGCTCTTAACTCCAATTGGCCAGCCCTCAGGGCTATGTTTTCACGACTCACCTAACTCATGGTACCTTCTCCTCTATTCGCCTTCTTCTCTCTCTCCCTCATGATTTTCCTCTGACCCCCCCAAGCCTAGGAACCCTAAAACCCACCTTTGTCTCCTCTGCCCAGCTGTTGGCTGTGAGCATCTTTATTCATCAATCAGAAATAAACTATGGGCAAAGTCACATAGTGTCACTTGGGTCTATGTGCGAACTCTTCTCTGGGGCAACCAGATCTCAAAGAACGAGTGTTAGAGTACAAGCAGCATCAGGCCAACCTACCACAGTAGACTTCACACCAGATGAGTGTCCCATTATGAGAACCCCACAGCAGGTAGGGGCTCTTACCAGGAGATTCACAGACTCCAAACAGACATCACGTATCTAGTGTTTCTTGACTGCAAAGGAGCTATGAATATGTGTTCCCAAAGCCCTTGCATCATAGCTCGCTGAAACAGTGAGCAAAGACTACAGCAGGTGGCCAACAGTCACTCAGAGTAGAATCTCTGATGGGATGCTCCCCTGTCCTTCATACTCAAGGGTACTAGGGTGAGGGGTCTGGGTGGGTCACACTCTCCTCCTGTCTAAATAGCCCTGACTAGCATACTGACCTCACCCAGCAGTGGGAGGGAAGTAGAGGCAGGATCCGACTCAGGATTTTCACTGCCTGCAGCCAGATCTCAGCAGGTTTGGGGGCTGAGCTAAAGATTATACTACCTCGTCTTGTTGCTCAGACAGAAGTAGGGAACCGATGTGAGGTCATATCGTTCTCCTCTCTTTCTTTGAAGGCAGTGTACTAATAGACTGTGTTAGGTGTATAGGTGTGTATCAGATTTCTGTTGCGGCGATAAACACCACATCTAAAAGCAACTTGGTGAGGAAATGGCTCATTTGACTGACAGCTCATGATTTAGCATTGAGGAAAGTAAGGGCAGAAGCTCGAGGTAGGAACTGAAGCAGAAGCCATGGGAAAATTCTGCTTCCCGGCTTGCTCTTCATGGCTTACTCAACCTTCTTTCTTACACCACTGAGGGCCACCTTCCCAGAGGTGGAACTACCCACTGTGAGCTGGGCCCCCTCACATCAATCCTTAATCAAAGAAAGTGCTCCATAAAGTGGCCTACAGGCCTACAATCTGACGGAGGCATTTTCTCATTTGAAGTTACCTCTTCCCAGATGGCTCTAGCTTTCTCAAGTTGACAAAAGTTCAGCCAACAAAGGACGTATGTTTGTAGATGTGCCAGTTTGGGTGTCTTATATATGCTCATGTATGTGTCTGTATGTGAGTATATGCGTATTCTGTGTATTGTATTATCCGTTATACATGGTTTTGTGTTGTATATGTGCCTACGTGTATGTCTATATGCCTGTGGGAGCAAACTGTGCACTGGGTGTATGTATGGGAGAATCTTGCTTATGTATCCTGTATCCTGTGTTGTGTGTATCATTGGTTGTATACATGTTTGGGTATGTACCTGCATGTGTACTGTGTACTTGTGTGTGTATGTGTATGTAACATGTATTGCTTGTGTTTGTAAGTATACTCTGAAGTGTACAGTTTTATGGGGTGTGTGTGTGTGTGTGTGTGTGCGCGCGCGCGTGCGCGCGCCGACCCAGCAGTTTTTGTACAGTGGATCTGCAGATAGAATATGATTACCTTCCTATTCGGAAGTGGACAGACATTCTTTCTTAGATGGAACATAGAGAATGAGGTGAACTTTACAGCAAAAGACAGCAATCAGTCCTCTCTGCATGGGATCCTATTCATCCAACTCATAGACAGACTTTTCTGGAAGCTTCCCTACCCATCAGAAACCCTTCCTCCATTGTTACCTTCAGTGGGATGGTCGCTAGACTCATCGTCCACCCTTGAATCACCAGGCATCAGCAGAGACTGACCATACTCAGAGCAGGAAGGACACAGAGGTCAACTCACGACCTCAAGCCTTCTATCTTCCAGCTGGACCTGGACCTCAAGTTTCCCTCTCAGGTGCTAGCCAGTCATTACGCCCCGATCACACAGTCTTACATAGGGGATTTGGGATTTAAAAAAAAAAAATGAGAGTTGATATTCCTAGTAACAGATACAAATTCTTGGCAAAACATCAACCCTCCTTTTGTTTAGAGGGACGGACACCAGCCTGCAAAGTGCAGATAGGAAAGAAGAGAGATGAGCTTTCTGCCTAGCTCAGTGGATGATAAAATCAGACCGAGACCAGTTAGGAATTAAAAAGTGATAAGACACAGCCAGAATCGAGATAATCCATCCCTGACATGCTGAGTGTCACCTGCTCCCCTAAGGGTAGCTCCGGGGTTGGTTGCATGATCCTTGGTCCCCTTCTACAGCTTGGCTCTGACCTGACAAATTCAGAAAGCTAGGCATCCATGCGCCTCCCCTGCTGAGATTTCCTGGCACAATAGAGCAGGCTGGTGGATCAGTGCCGGGTCCTGGGAAGTTTCTGTGCTACATTCTGGCCCATTTCCCACACAGCGACGGGTTCAGGCTAACAGCTGACAAAAGGAAGGTGTGGAAGCCACCAACTGCCTTCGAGGATCTTGCTTTGTTCCTTCCAAGCTAAACCCCATTTGTGAAACATTTACTTCAGTCACCCACCGGTAAGGGCTGTGAAGATGGGAAAGAGAGAGAGAGAGAGAGAGAGAGAGAGAGAGAGAGAGAGAGAGAGAGAGGAAGGAAGGAAGGAAGGAAGAAGGAAGAACAAGAAGAAAGACAGACAAGAAGAAAGAGAGAGAAGGCAGGAAGGCAGGAAAGCAGGAAGGCAGGAAGGCAGGAAGGAAGGAAGGAAGGAAGGAAACTCAGTCTGAGTTTCTTCTTTCAGATATAGAGGAGAGAGGGAGGGGGAGGGCATAACCCCACTCAGTGACGCTCAGTTAAAAGGAATATCATGGCCGTCTCCTTTCTAACTAGCTGAAGCCAGCAGGTAATGCATGGGTCTCTTGGGGGCTGTTTCCAGGCTGGGCTTGAATGTGCATGTCCTGGGAGATGGAGACAGGGCCTGGGGCAGAGCAGGCTTTTCAGGGAACCTGAGGAGGAAGAAAGCAGTGGAAGTGCCCATCCCCCAGCATCCCCAAGATCAAAGGTTTTACTATGAAGCTGCTGGCTCAAGCTATGAATGAATGGAGTCATCTAAGCATAGAGTGTAGAAGGCAAAGAGATGGAGACACACAGAGACCTTGGCTGTAGGCTGCCTTTGTGTTCCCCAAGTGTTCTCATTGGTCGGAATGGAGGCAAAGTCCCCTACTGTCTCTAGCTGGCTTCACACCTACCTTAAGTCAAAGCATTAGCTCCAGGTGAGCACAAGCCAGTTATGTCCAAGAGAAGGTACAACCCGCGAAATCATGGCCTGTGGAGCATCTCTCCATCCAGATCAATGCCCTCGATCTGTGTTATATGTGACAATGTGACTGACTGGATGCTACGATGGAGTCAGATGGTGTGATGACCACATTAAATTTATACCATGACAATCATTGAGGAGCCTCCTTGCCAGCTATACTGTTTTCACACGCCATTTATAGTTGTACAGAAGTAGATCCTGGGCAGTCCCTGAGCCTGTCTGTCTTCTAACAGATAAGAAAATTAGTCGATCTT